>NW_012121598.1:2135810-2171451 GCF_000951035.1 Colobus angolensis palliatus | reverse complement strand
TGATCTTGCTTTGTGGTTATAAGCTGGAAACTACTTTGTCATATCTAAATATGTTCACTTTATTCTGTTCTTTTGTAGGAGATAGCCATCAAGGTTTGGTTTCTCTGCTGTTGGATGGCTTCTTACTGAAAGCGGAAATGTACTAGGCAGATTCCGACTCTTTTTATAGCACCGACCTGGATAGGGGCTGAGGGATAAGTAAAAATATGAGGTTCTAGAAATTCAGATTACACTATTTTCTCCTTCATTTATTTATATGTAAGTGAAATCTGCTTAAAACAAACATCAAGGGCACCTTCCTAGGTGAAAAGAATTATAAGGTTTCTCAAAAATGGGCAATTTGTAGGCAAGCAATCATCATTATCATCATCAATTTATAGTAATAACTACCATTTACTTAACACTTACTATTTGCTTTGCATATATGTTCTCTAATCCTTTTTGCAATGTAAATAAAGTGTTATTATTCCTACTTAACTGTTATTGATGACCAAGCTGATGCTCAGAGAAGTTAAGTGAGTTGGTAAATATAGCTTAGCTATTAAGTGACTGTATCAGGATTGAAACCAAGTTTGGACTGGTTCCAATGCCAGGGGGTATTTCTGCAAGCCAGAATGAGGCCCAACATACATTTCTCTAGATTGTATATCTGTGAATTCTTAAGTGCTTTTTTTTTGTTTTTAAAAAGAAACTTATTTTATAAGCTCACAAAATTCTTTTCTTCCCATAGACCTGCCTATAACTCAGTCACTGAGTGATAAGTCTAATTTGTCATTACCTATGGTGATGTCTCTGGAATCCCACCAGAGTTAGTCCATGATTTCCAGTATGTGACCAATTTATTTCTTTTCAATGAACAGAAGACTAGAGGCTCCTTGACTGACATGACATCAGTTGCTGCCTCAGTTCCTAGACTACTTGAATTGTTTGCCTTGTGCATCTATACTTGCAGCTAATCAGAAATTGACTAGAGTTAGAATAAATGAAATTCAAATTAAATCAAATTATATCTTTATTTAAATCATTGGTCAAAAATATTTGATTTATGCCTTTCCTTCCTGTGCTCCACCAGAAACATTTACTACATGACCTAACCTAAACCATAATACATAATTTTCCCAACTCAGACAAGAATGTCAATTTAATTTTTAGAACCTACACAGTGCACGTTTGCCATGATTTATAGTGTTATTTTACCACATTAATTCGGCAGTTGCATCAGAAAACTGCACATCTAGATTTGCACATGTAGACAGCTTTACATTTATCATCTTCAAAGCTGTTTCTTCCAGAAAGGAGCATTTTTCACAAGGGTTAATTTGAGCTATTTCTTACGTGAGTTGTTTGAATTTTACGTAAATGCTTGTCTCTTAAATACAGAGAGAAACTTCACTAAAATATTCTGAAACGGAAAGGTCACTTTTTGCTTACACTGCCAGGATAGGTTTTGCTTGTTTCATATTATCTTATCATAAAATATCAAATTAATGAAGGCTGGTACAAATGAATACAAATAGCTCACTATTTAACATTCCCATTATTTGCTAAATACTGTGATGATCACTTTCCTTCATTATTTTATTTACTTCTTATGTCAGTATTCAGAGGCAGGTTTTGCTATTCCTATTATGATTATGGAAGAAAAGGCACAAAGAAGTAGAGTTAATGTGTCAAAAGCTGCACTGTAAATGTGATTCAAATCTGTATTATAACTATGATTTTTAAAACCCATTGCCATAACCAGGATGTCGACCCACTTCTGGGTCATCCTGAGAATTTAGCTCCTTATTACTTCTGGGCTGTTAACTCAAATGGTTGTACTACCCTTTTCTTAGCATCTCTCCTCCTAGATTTGGCCTATACCATTCCTGAAAGTTGCTTTACTCTTTTGAAATTTAATAATTATAAAGACTTTACCTCAACTGGACAACAAAGAAGAAAAATAGATCAATCTAAGTCAAAAAATAAAACAGAATCTGTCCATTTTGTTTCTGAGACAAGTTCATATGCAGAAATATTAAAATACTTATATAGGTATCATCAGTGACAACTAGGGCTAGAAAAGAGGCCCAGTCTCTTCTTTGCATTATAATCCTTTCAAAATATGTTTTCTTGACCTTGTGAAAAGAAACACTAAATTGCATGATCTCAAAGATACACTATTTAACAACAGCAAATCTCACTTACAACACTAGAAAAAGATACAGTTCACAGATCCTCATCTCTAAAAAGAAAGCATAAAAAGTCCCGGTCCCGGCGCAGTGGCTCATGCCTGTAATCCTAGCACTTTGGGAGGCTGAGGTGGGCAGATCACATAAGGTCAGGAGTTTGAAATCAGCCTGGCCAACATGGTGAAACCCTGTCTCTAATAAAAATACAAAAATTAGCTGGACCTGCTGGCGGGTACATGTAATCCCAGCTACTTGGGAGACTGAGGCAGGAGAATTGCTTGAACCTGGGAGGCAGAGGTTGCAGTGAGCGGAGACCTTGCCACTGCACTCCAGCCTGGGCAACAGAGCAAGACTCTGTATCCAAAAAAAAAAACAAACAAACAACATAAACTTTGATTTCCTAAGATTAGGATCCAAAGCAAACACAATGTGGCTCATGGTCTAAAAACTAGGGCAATCATGAAAAAGAAAGAAAATTGAAGTAATTATTACTTTTATTTATAATTAGAAGTTACCCATACCAGAATTTATAATTATTAACGGAACAAATTAATAGGAAAATCTTCCAAGATAAAATTAACACAATATGATAAATTCAAAGAATTCAACAAATAATTAAATCTATAGTTGTTTAGTAATTCCACTAAAAAATTTGTCATGTACCCATAAGAGTCTATAGTAATTGAAGCACTGAATGAAAATCCAAGCTGTAATTTGGAGACCTTGAGACAGTTAGGTAATACATAAAAGCACGTGTGCAATTAGCATTGACTCAGAAAAACAACAACAAAAAGTTTGGTTAGTATAGTCAAGAAACTCTGCACTCATCTTAATAAAAAAATTAGATGTCATCCAAATTAAAGAACAATTATAAAGATAAATTTAAAGAATATAACTAAACACACAAATTTGTAGAAGTCTCAAATCACTACTAATGATACAGCACTTGTTAGAGGGTTGTGGCAGTGATCTAACATTTTGAAAAGTGAGGAGCAAAATTTAATTAGACCACAATAAATCTCAGTTATTTTAAAATGTGAAGAACACATTTGTATTTTCTATTATTTTGGTGTCTTCTGACACCATGAATAAGTTACATAGCAGATATGGCAACACACAAATATGTTACGTTATTATTCTCTTACTCATTGTCTCATGGGCAGTATATCAGGTACAGTTAACTTGTCCCTAGTCACTTTCACCTCCCTTAATTTATATTCAGCTTCAGAATTCACATTTGCCCCATCTGATGCTGACCTTAACCACTTTCTCTTTCTGTCTACTTCATTTGGTTAGTTCAGGCATCATAACTAAAACTAAAAATTTGCTGTATTGATACATCAAATATGTAGAAAGATGACAAACTAAATATCTCTAACTAGGCTGATTCTACATAAAAATAAAAAAGCCCCAAATACCCTGTTTAGGTGCAAACTGTAGTCTAATTTTCCAAAGATGAGTGACCAGTTTCAAGTTTTATATGCTACTATAAAAATCTGACTTTGTTTCACTTATATGCTGCTACGAGAATCTGACTTTATTTCATCCATTCTTTGTGGTTATTGCTCTTTTCATTCAAAATGATAAATACATAAAAATATTAACACATAATATTTTATATATTTATAAACATATATTTATATAAGACATATTTATATAATACATATATTTAAATTCACATGCCCTCAACTGTCTTTTGAATAATCTCAATCCAAACATGAACTGCAGAATTTTTTAAAATGTAGAAATACAAGGCTTCTGGATTAGAGAACCATTTTCACAGACATAGATATTATCTCAGTTACATGTCTAAAATACATTTTATAATAATTTTAGCTCAGTGACCTGTTATAGTTTCATCCGATTCCATGACGCTTGCAGTGCTGTGTCGGGTAAGAAACTTTGGAACATATTACAAACAGAGACTGAAGAGCTAAGTGTGTCTACAGATAAACATTTTTCAAAATAGTGATTGGTCTTGGGTAACAAAGCTTTTTGTTTGGGTAACAAAGCTTGCTAATTGAAACTTTTAATCTGAATGTTGTCTGAATCTTATCAAATGTTACTTTACTGCCTCAATTCATATTTTCTTAATCTTCATTTTCTTGTTGAATATTGTTATACTGTCTGCCTCATTATGCTAAAGAAAGATGAAGTAAGCCATTAAAATTCTGAACAGCCTATGAGATGTTATGATATAGAATGTCATTCATTTTTATGAGTTAGCTGTCAGTTCAGGCTGCAACAAAGTTATAATTCTTTCCTGGCAGCATGTGATGTCTAGTGCTGTTGCAAAATCCTTATGAAAATTTCAATAATTGTAAATTAAAGGAAAAGTAAATAGGACTTTTATGAAATGGTTGCTTCTGAAAGTCAAGTGGTACAGAACAGGACTCTACAAGATGGATATTATGTGCTTAGTAGTTCTGAATCATCATAACACCAATGTTATTTTCTTTACCAAAACAAACAAACAAACAAACAAACAAAACAGAAGTTGTGACTCACAGTCATTCAGTCCTTTCAGCTGCAGAACCTGGCTTGCCGGTGCTGAGGAAAAGGTGAGATGACAAAGCAGCATTATTGCTAACACCAAGTCTACCCTTAAATTGCTGCATGATGTCATTTGCCTGAAAACCTGAAAGTTGGAATTTGAAATGGAAATTTTTCTATTTAAACATTTGAAAGAGAAGGGGCAGACAGTGCTTTACACATTATCTCATGACCTTATTAAATGAATATGTTAATGTAGCATTCAGCTTGCAAATTTTCTCACACTATATAGAAAATAGCTACAAGGAAAATTCTCCTAGGATAGATAATGCTGTGTTATTTAAGGATGTGTTACTAAAAAGATGCAAACTGTCATTCAAAACAAAGAAATTTATACTCAGAGCTCTCTTGTGTATTCATTGTTTAGCAGGCTGAAAAGTATGCAGTTACAAAGATAGAAAATATTTAAAGTTAAGTAGATGACAAATTTCATTATAATGAATGTGATTGGGAAAGAAGATATAAAAGACTATAGTCAAGCACGGTGACTCATGACTGTAATCCCAGTACTTTGGGAGGCTGAGGTGGGCAGATTGCCTGAGCTCAGAAGTTCGAAACCAGCCTGGGTAACACAGTGAAACCTCGTCTCTGCTAAAATGCAAAAACTTAGCCAGGTGTGGCAGTGTGCTCCTGTAATCCCAGCTACTTGGGAGGCTGAGGCAGGAGAATTGCTTGAATCCGAGGGTGGACATTGCAGTGAGCCGAAATCATGCCACTGCACTCCAGCCTGGGAGACAGAGCGAGACTCCGTCTCAAAATAAAATAAAATAATATAAAATAAAACAAAATATTAAATTAAATTAATAAAATAAAATAGTAAAATAAAAATTTATTGCCATGTATTTCATTGCATTTACTCTCATCTCTATCACCTTCTTAGATTGCAGTAGATTGCTGATAGAAAATATCTTTACCCACTGAGCTTTCAGGGCACCTTAGATTCTACCACTACCACTTAATAGAAAACCTTTATTACGAGTTTTAGCTGTGAGTTTTTGGTTAGTATACACTAGTACTGTAGTAGTAGATCTTTGTTGTTTAACCCTTAATTTAGAGGTGGGGGTTGGTGAGATGTTTCCACTATATTCCAGAAGAGTCATGTCTTCTAGACCACAGTTGCCCTTTTCATGACTTCTACCAACTTAACCTGGTTGTACTTGGTTTTGGTATAAATAATTGAGAAAGTACAAAATATCACTGAATCAGCAAAATATGCCTACTCTATGAAAATTCGTTAGAGTTACAGCTTAGTTGCTTCTATAAGTGAAATCCATAGATCACATGCATCAGAGTAATGGAATAACTGTTAAAATGTTGATTTCAGGGCGCCATCTCAGAGCTATTGAGGTAGAATCTGTGTGAAGTTTTTTTTTATTAGTAGACTTTTTTTTTAGAGCAGTTTTAGTTTCACAGCAAAAATGAATGGAAGGTACAAAGATTTCCCATACGTACCCTGTCCCCACAGTTGCATTATCCCCTCCATGATCAATATTCTCACTACAGTTGTAGATTTGTTACAACTGATGAACCTACATTGACACATCATTATCATCCAAAGTCTATCGTTTATATTAGGGTTCACTATTGGTGTTGTATGGTCTATGGATTTGGCCAAATGTGTAATGACGTGTATCCATCATTATATTGCCATACAGAGTGATTTTGCTGCTCCAAAAGTCTTCCGTGCTCGGCCAGTTCATACCTCTCTCCTGCTATAAAAATCTTAGTGCAGGTTTTTGTGTGGTCATTTTCAACTCCTTTGCATAAATACCAAGGAGTGTGATTGCTAAATCGTATGGTGGAAGTATGTTTAATTTTATAAGAAACTGCCAGTGTCCTGCTAAGGGACTACATCATTTTGCGTTCTCACCAGTGATAGATGAGAGTACCTGTTGCTCCACATCTTTGCATTTGTTGTTGTCAGTGTTCTGAATTTTAGCTATTCTAATAAGACTGTACTTATATCTCATTGTTGTTTAAATTTATATTTCCCTAATGACATATGATGTGAAATACCTTTGCATATACTTATTTGTCCTCTATATATCCTCTTTGGTGAGAAGTCTCTTAAAGTCTTTGGCTTATTTTTAAGGCAGGTTGTTGGTTTTCTTATATTTGAGTTGTTAAGTTTTCTTTGCATATTTTTGGTATAAAAACAGACACATAGACAAATGGAATAGTATAGAGAGCCCAGAAATAAATCCATGTGTTTATGATCAATTTGTTTTCAACAAAAACATGGGGAAAGGACAGTCTTTTTAATAAATCATACTGGAAAACCAGATATCTACATGCAGAAGAATGAAATTAGACCTTAATCTCACACCATCTGTAAAAACCAACTCAAAATGGATTAAAGACTTAAGTATAAGACCTGAAACTAAAAAATACTAGAGGAAAACGTAGGAGGAAAAACTCCATGATATCGGTCAAGGTTAAGAGTTTTTGTACATACAAACAAAAACAGACAAATGAGATTGTATCAAACTGAAAAGCTCCTGCACAGAAAAAGAAAAACTCAACAGAGTACAGACAACCTACAACCTACAGAATGGAAGAATGTGTTTACAAATCATACATCTGATAAAGAATTAATATGCAAAATATATAAGGCATTCAAACAACTCAATAGCAAATAAACCAGTTAGAAAGTGGGCAAATATGTATGAATGGGCAAATATTTGAATATATGTTTCAAAAAAGAATACATATACACACCAAAAGGTATGCGAAAAATAGTATCACTAATCATCAGGGAAAGGCAAATCATAACTACAATGAGATATCACCTTACATCTGTTAGAATGGCTATTATCGAAAAGACAAAAGATAACAAGTACAGTGAGAATGTAGAGAAAAGGGAAACTTTGTACACTGCTGATGGGAAGGTAAGTTGGTACCATCATTATGAAATAGTATGGAGATTTCTTAAAAAGTTAAAAAATATAATTAACCTATTACCTGGCAATTCCACTTTGCCATTCTATCCAAAATAACTGAAATCAAAATTGTTACACTGAAAAAATATCTGCACTCCTTGTTCACTGCAACATTATTCAAAATAGAAAGTTATAAAATCAACCTAAGTACCATCAATAAATGAATGGATAAAGCAAATGTGATATATATATGGAATAGAATGCTATTTGGCTTTTAAAAGGAAGCAAATCTTGTTATTTATGACAATATGAATTAACATGGAGGGCATTATGTTAAGTGAAATAAACCAGGAACAATAAAACAAATACCACATGATCTCACTTATATATTAAGTATGAAAATGTTCAACTCATATAAATAGAGAGCAAAATGGTGATTACCAGACCTTTGTTGCATGCATAGTTTGTGAATATTTTCTTCCATCCTGTAGGGGGTGTGTTTACTCTGTTGATATTTTCTTTTGCTGTGCAGAGCTCTTTAGTTTGATTAGGTCCCACTTGTCAAATTATTTGTTGTTGTTGTTTTTGTTGCTATTGCTTTTGGCGACGTAGCCATGAATTCTTTGCCAAGGCTGATATCAATAAGGGTATTTCCTAGGTTTTCTTCTAGGAGTTTTTTCTTCTTTTAGCCCTTACATTTACATCTTTTAATCCGTCTTAAGTTTTGTATATGGTGAAAAGTAGGGGTCTAGTTTTGTTCTTCTGCATATGGCTAGCCAGTTTTCTCAACACTATTTATTGAATAGGGAGTCCTTTCCTGATTGCTTATCTGTGTCAACTTTATCAAAGATCAGATGGTTGTAGCTGTGTAGCTTTATTCCTGGGTTTTCTATTGTATTCCATTAGTCTCTGTGTCTGCTTTTGTCCCAATACCATGCTGTTTCAATTACTGTAGCCTTATAGTATAGCTTGAAGTTGAGTAATGTGAGGCCTCTGGCTTTGTTCTTTTTGTTTAGAATTGCCTTGTCTATTTGGGCTTTTTTTTTTTTAGTTCTGTATGCATTTCAGAATAGTTTTTTCTACTTCTGTCTAAAATGATCTTGGTGTTTGATAGACATAACATGGAATCTATAAACTGTTTTGGGAAGTATGACGATTTTAACTATTTAACTTCTTATCCATCAGCATGGAATGTTTTTCTATTTATTTTTGTTATATATAATTTATTTCAGTAGTGTTTTATAGTTCTCTTTGTAGAGATATTTTACCTCCTTGCTTAGATGTATTCTTAGGTATTTCATTTGTGTGTGTGTCTATTGTAAATGGGATTGTGGCTTAATTTGGCTCTCAGCTAGAATATTATTGGTGTATAAAAATGCTACTGATTTTTTACATTGTTTTTTTAACCTGAAACTTTACTGAAGTCATTTCTCAGTTTCAGCAGCCTTTTGGAGGGGTCTTTAGGGCTTTCTATGCATTGATTCATATCATTAGCAAAGAAAGATAGTTTGACTTCCTCTTTATCTATTTGAATGTTTTTCCTTTACGTGATTGCTCTGGCTAGCTCTTACAATACTATGTTGCATAGGAGTGGTAAGAGTGGGCATTCTTGTCTTCTTCCACTTCTCAAAGGGAACGTTTCAGCTTTTTCCCATTCAGTTTGATGTTGGCTGTGGTTTTGTCGTAGATAACTCTTATTCTTTTGAGGTGAGTTCCTTCGATGCCTAGCCTGTTGAAGGTTTTTATCATGAGGGATATTGAATGTCATCAAAGGCTTTTTTCTGTATCTATTGAAATGATCATGTCATTTTTGTTTTTAATTATGTTCATTTTGTGAATCACATTTATTGATTTGTGGGTTTTGAACCAAACTTGCAACCCAGAAAGCCTACTTGATTGTGATGAATTAACTTTTTGATGTGCTACTGGATTCAGTTTGCTGTTATTTTCTTGAGGATTTTTACATCTAAGTTCACCAGAGATATCGGCCTGAAGTTCTCTTTTTTCACTGTGTCTCTGCCAGAATTTGGTATCAGGATAATGATGGCTTCACACAATGAGTTAGGGAGGAGCTCTTCCTTCTCGATTTTTGGGGAATAGTTTCAATAGGATTGGTACCAGGTTTTTTTTGGCATGTCTGGTAGAATTTAGCTGTGAATTCATCTGGTGCAGGGCTTTCTTTGTTTGGTAGTTTAATCTTTACTGATTCAATTTCAGAACTTGTTTTAGTTTGTTCAGGTTTTCACATTCTTCCTGGTTCAATGTTAAGATGTTGTATTTTCTTGAAATTTATCTATTTCCTTTAGATTTCAAAGTTTTATACATAAAGGTGTTCATAATAGTCTCTGAGGATCTTTTGTATTTCTGTGGCATTGGTTTTAATGTCATCTTTGTCATTTCTGATTGTGCTAGTCTGAATCTTCTCTTTTTCTCCTTGTTAATGTAGCTGGTGGTCAACCAATCTTGTTTTTTATTTTGGAGAATCAACTCTTGGTTTCATTGACCTCTTGTATGGACTTTTGTTCCTCAATTTTATTCAGTTCTTCTCTGATTATAGTTATTTCTTATCTTCTGATGGCTTGTGGTGTGTTTTTAATCTTTTTCTAGTGTCTCTAGGTACAATGTGAGATTGTTAATTTGAGATCTTTCTAACTTTTTGATAAAGGCATTTAATGCTACAAACTTTCCTTTAACAGTGCTTTAGCTGAATCCCAAAGATTTTGGTAAGCTGTTTCTATAATTTCATTAATTTCAAAGAATTTTATTTTTATTTCTGCCTTAATTTCGTTGTTCAACAAGAATTATTTAGGATGAAGTTATGAAATTTTCCATGTTTTTGTGTAGTTTTGAGAGAAATTCTGGGTATTGATTTCCACCTTTATTGTACTGTGGTCTGAGAGTATGCTTGGTATGATTTTATTTTATTTTTGAATTTATTGGGACTTCCTTTATGACTGAGCATATGGTCAATCTAAGAATACATTCCATGTGTGGATGAGAAGAAGGTATATTCTGTGTTTGTTGGATGGAATATTCTGTAGATGTCTATTAGGCCCAGTTGGTCAAGTGTAGAGTTTAAGTCCAAAATTTCTTTGTTAATTTTCTGCCTTGATGATTTGTCTAATGCTGTCAGTGGACTGTTGCAGTCTCCCATTACTTTTGCATGGACAAGTCTTTTGGTAGGTCAAGAAGAACTTGCTTTATGAATCTTGGTGCTCCAATTTTGGCTGCATATATATTTAGGATAGTTGTATTCTTGTTGTATTGAAACTGTTAACTTTATGTAATACCCTTCTTTCTTTGTCCTTCCTGATTGTTGTTGGTTTAAAGTCTGTTTATCTAAGAATAGCAACTATGTGTCTTTTTTATTTTCCATTTATATCGTAAATCTTTCTCTATCTCTTTACTTTAAGCCTGTGGGTGTCATTATATGTTAATTCAGTCTCTTGAAGCCAGCAGTGAGTTGAGTCCTATCTTTTTATCCAGCTTGCCACTCTACACCTTTTATGTGAACATTTAGGCCATTTACATTCAGTGTTAGTATTGATATGTGATATTTTGGTCCTGTCATCGTACCATACCATCATCATACCATACCTGTCATCATACCAGCTGGCTGTTTGGTAGATTTGTTTGTGTAATTGCTTTATATTGTCTGCAGGCTATATGCTTGAGTGTGTTTTTGTGGGAGCAGGTTTATTACTCCATTAAGGACCTCTTGAAAGGCTGGTCTGGTGTTAGTGAATTCCCTTAGTGTTTGCTTGTCTGAAGAGGATTTTATTTCACCTTTATTTATGAAGCTTAGTTTGGCAGAATATGAAATTCTTGGCTGGAATTTCTATTTTGAGGATATTGAACATAAGCCCCCAATTTCTTCTGGCTTGTAAAGTTTCTCTTGAGGGATCTGCTGATGCTTTGATGAGATTTTCTTTGTAAGTGACCTGACGTTTTTTCTGGCTGCCTTTAAGATGTTATTCTTTGCATTGTTCTTGGTGAATATGATGGCTATGTGCTTTGGGGATAGTTGTCTTATACAGTATCACACAGGGGTTCTCTGTATTTCTCAAATTTGCATCTCCACCTCTCTAGTAAGATTGGGGAAATTTTCATGGACTATATCTTCAAATATGTTTTCTGAGTTCCTTACTCTCTTTGTCTCTGGAATGCCGATGACTCATAGATTTAGTGTCTTTACATAATCCCATATTGGTTTGAGGTCTTGTTCATTTTGTAAATTCTTTTTTCTTTATTTTTCTCTGACTGAGTTGATTTGAAGAACCAGTTTTCAAGCTCTGAGATTTTTTCCTCAGCTTGAGATATTCTGCTGTTAATGCTTCTGATTATATCAGAAATTCTTATAGTGAATTATTCAATTCAGAAATTCAGTTTGATTCTTTTTATTTTATTTTTGAGATGGAATTTCACTCTTGTCACCCAGGCCTGAGTGCAATAGTGCAATCTCAGCTCCCTGCAACTGCAATAGTGCAATCTCAGCTTCCTGCAACCTCTGCCTCCCAGGTTCGAGAGATTCCACTGCCTCAGCCTCCAGAGTAGCTGGGATTACAGGCACCTGTAACACCAGGCCCAGCAATTGTTTTTTTTTTTTTTTTTGGTATTTTTAGTAGAGACAGGATTTCACCATGTTGGCCAGGCTGGTCTCTAACTCCTGACCTGAAGTAATCCACCCACCTTGGCCTCCCAAAGTGCTGGGATTACAGGCGTGAGCCACCATACCCAGCCCAGTTTGATTCTTTTTTAAAATGGCTATTTTGTCTTTTAGCTCTTGGATTATTTTACTGGTTTCCTTGGATTGTTTTTCAACTTTCTCCTGGCTCTCAATGAGCTTCCATGCCATCCAGATTCTGAATTCTATATCTATCATTTCAGTCTGGTTAAGAACAGTTGCTGCGGGGTTAGTGTATTCATTTGAAGTAAGAGGACATTCTGGCTTTTTAAATTGCTAAAATTCTTGTTCTCATTCTTTCTCATCTGAGAGGGCTGATGTTTCTTTGACTGTGATGTAAGATGAGTATGATCAGTTGACTTCCTTCCTGGGTGCTTTAAGGGGGACAGGTCGCATACAGGATCTTCATTTGTGGTTGAACTTTTGCCTTAGATTTCACAGATGCTGTTTACTGGCAAATTTTTGGTGTCGTTGTTTGGGCTGTAATCCAGTAGATGGCACTTAAGAGTGATGGCTGGCAGATGGGCTCTTAGTGGTAGCATTCTTTTGTATTTCAGCAAACTCACAGTAGTGCTCTGTGGAGGAGGACAGTAATGATCCCCTTACCAGGTTTACTCCTGCGCCTTGGACAAGTCCCTTCTGATCACAAGCCACGCCTGTTTCCTTTGTTAGGTATTTCAAGCTATGGGGCTCCCTTGGGCAGAAGCTGTGACTGGCAGGCAGGTCACATCCTTCCTGAACTGGCCCTGTGGAGTGAGGCATGCCCCACTCCCCTGTTGGCCCATGGTTACAGGTATCTCACTCCTCTCAGTGTTCTGAGAGTGGGGGTTCCTGCCCTGTTTGGACATTGCCCAACTCAGTGAGTCTTGCCTGGCTAGACGAAGTGTGGGTGGGGAGAGTCGTCTGGTTCACTGTATAGGTTTTTCTTGGAGAAACACAGAAATTGGTGGAGCCACTGTGCTGGCAGGCCAAGCCAGTGGGTCTGGCCTGGCTAGGAGCAGTAAGGGTGCCTGGAGTCACCTGGTCAGGCATCTAGGGATTTCTTGGGGGAATGCATTGCAGTGCATGCCTCCAGACTTCAGACAAGAGCAGGGTCACTGGGCTGTAAGCAAGACTCAAATATTTTCTGGAAATAAGTGCAGTGTTCTGATGGCACCCTGTCACCATGATTGCAGCCTCTATTGGTATTATGGCAGCTGGTGCCAGGCTGCTCAGGGATTCAAGTCCTGTGGGGCTCCCCATGGTCTTGAGCAGTGCCTCTGCAAAAACTCTGTATGGCTCTTTGTATCAGTGTAGACACCCAGGCAAGTCAGGAGGATTTTCTTGTTCCCAGGATTGCACAGATCCCCATTGGAAGGGTGGATCCCATTTGACTCTTACTCTCTCACCCTTTCTTTGTGTCAGGTAGCTTCTCCTGGCTCCATTCTGGTCCCAGGTACATGGCTGCCCAGCTCTGCTCTTCTTTGTTCTCTGTGTGTCCCCTCACTCCCTTAATACATCCTGACACAGTTTCTTAGGTGATCCACCTGAAGAGTCAGTATTTTGTATCCATGAAAGCAGTGCACACTTCTAGTCAGCCATCTTGAAACTGTGTGTCCTTCTTCCTTTGCTGATGGCACTTAGGTTGAATCTACAACTTGGTAATTGTGAATAATGCTGCAATGAACATAGAAGTGGAAATATCTCTTCAGCATACTGATTCCCCCCCTTTTTTTTTTTTTGATATACACCCAGCAGCTGTGAGATTGCTGAATTACATGGTAATTTTATTGTTTTCTAAGGAACCTGCATACTACTTCCATAATGGCTGTATTAATTTACATTCTCATCTGCAGTACATAAGGTCTTTTTCTTCACATCCTCAACAACATTTGTAAATTTTTTTGTGTGCTTTTTTGTTTGTTTGTTTGAGACAGAGTCTTGCTCTGTTGTCCAGGCTGGAGTGCAATGCTGTAATCTCAGCTCACTACAACCTCCGCCTCCCAGGCTCAAATGATTCTCCTGCCTCATCCTCCAGAATAGCTGGGATTATAGGCACATGCCACCATGCCCAGTCAATTTTTGTATTTCCATTACAGACGGGGTTTCACCATGTTGCCCAGGCTGGTCTTGAACTCCTGACCTCAGGTGATCCACCCACCTTGGCCTCCTAAAGTGCTGGAATTACAAGCATGAGGCACCATGCCCAGCCATGTTTTTTTTTTTTTTTTTTTTTTTAAATAATAGCCATTCTAACAGGTAGGTGTTAGGTGATATATCATTGTACTTTGAATTTTCATTTCCCTAATGATGAGTGATGTTGAGTGTTTTAAAATATATATTTGTTGGTCATTTGTATGTCTTATTTTGAGAAATATCTATTTGAATCTTTTGCTCATTTTGCAATTTTTTTCTTCTTGCTATTAAGTTCAAATTCTTTATATATTTTTGATATTCACTACTTATCAAATCTACAATGTGAAATTTTTTTTCCTATCTGAGGGTTGTCTCTTCACTCTATAAATTGCTTACTTTGCTGTGCAAAAGCTTTTTAATTTGATGCAGTCTCATTTGTTTATTTTTTTGTTGCTTATGCTTTTTGTATCATACCTAAGAAATTTCTGCCTCAAGTAGTGTTGTGGAAGATTTTCACTATGATTTATTCTAGTAGTTTTATAGTATTACTTTTTTTTTTTTTTTGAGTTGGAGTCTTACTCTGTCACCAGGCTGGAGTGCAATAGTGCAATCTTGGCTCACTGCAATCTCTGCCTCCTGGGTTCAAGCGATTCTCCTGCCTCAGCCTCCCTAGTAGCTGGGATTACAGACACGTGCCACCACTCATGGCCAATTTTTATATTTTTGGTAGAGATGGGGTTTCACCATGTTGGCCAGAGTGGTCTCGAACTCCTGGCCTCAAGTGATCCACCCGCCTCGGCCTCCCAAGGTGCTGGGATTACAGGCGTGAGCACCATGCCCAGCCTTAATATTACATTTAAGTATTTAACCCGTTTTAAGTTGATTTTGGTATACAGTATAAAATGAGAATTGAATTTCATTCTTCTTCCTGTGGATATCTAGGTTTCCCAATACCATTTATTAAAAACACTTTCCTTTCTCCATTGCATGTTCTTGGCATTTTTGTTGAAAATCAATTGACCATAAATGCCTGGGTTCATTTCTGGGCTCATCATCCTGTTTGATTGGCCAATGTGTCTGATTTTACGCCAGTACCATTTCTGTTTTGATAACTAAATGATTGACATAGAGCTTGAAGGCAGCAAGTATAATGCCTCCAAATTTGTTCTTTTTGCTTAAGATGTTTTGGCTATTTGCAGTCTTTGTGGTGCCAGATGAATTTTAGAATTGTTTTTGAATTTTTGATAGGGACTACATTAAATCTGTGGTTCTTTTTGAGTGGCGTGGACATTTTAACAATATTAATTCTTCCAGTCAATAAATGTGAGATGTTTTTCCATTTATTTGTGTCTACTATTTTTTCATAAATATTTTATAGCTTTTCATATACAGATTTTTCATTTCTTTGTTTCAGTTTACTCCGAAGTATTTCATTTTTAAATGCTATTGTGAATTGTATTGATTTCTTTTTTAAAGATAGTTTGTTGTTAGTGTAAATAAATCTTCTAATGTGTATGTGTTTATATTGTATTTTGCAACTTTACTGAATTAATTTGTCAGTTCTAATAGTTTTTTTGGTGGGATCATTAGAATTTTCTATATATACTATCATGTCATTAACAAACAGAGAATTTTATTTCTTCCATTCCTATTTGAATGTTTTTATTTCTTTTTCTTGTTTATTGCTCTGGCTAGAACTTCCATTAATACATTGAATAGTTGAGTAGGCATCCTTGTTTTGTTTCTGATCTTAAAAGAAAAGCTTTTAATTATCTGTTACTGAGTGGGAGGTTAGCTATGGACTTTTCATTTATAGCCTTAATTGTATAGAGATAGATTCCTTCTATGTCTAATTTATTTAGAGTTTTTAACATAAAAGAATTTTGAATTTTGTCAGTCAAATGCTTTTTCTTTTGCTTTTGATGACAGTAATGTTTTTGTCCTTCATTCCATTAATGTGGGTATCAAATTTATTTATTGGCAGACGTTGAAGCATCCTCGCATCCCAGGGATAAACCACACTCGATCACAGTGAATGATCCTTTTAAAGTGTTGTTGAATTTGCTTTGCTATTATTTTTTTCAGGATTTTTGCATCTATGTTCATCAGTGATATTGGCCTATAATTTTTATTTTCTCGTAGTATCTTTCTCTGGCTTTGGTATTAGGACAATGTTGGCCTCAAAATATGAGTCTGGAAGTATTTCATAGTCTTTGATTTTTTGGAAGAGGTTTGAGAAACATTTGTATTAGTTACTCTTTAAACATTTGTGGAATTCTGCTGTGAAGCCGTCTGGTCCAGGACTTCTGTCTTTGATGGGAGATTGTTCTACTATTGAGTCACCCTCCTCACCCTTTGACTATTCAGATCTTCTGTTTCTTCTTGAATCAGACTTTGTGGTTTATGTGTCTACAAATTTATCCATTTCTTCTAGGTTATCCAATTTGAGGGCATAGAATTCTTCATAGTGGTTTCTTATACTCCTTTGTATGTCTGTCATATCACTTATAATGTCTCCTCTTTCTTTTCTAATTTTATTTAAGTCTTAATCTCTTTTTCTTTGACTAAATGTTTATTGATTTTATTTTGCTTTTTAAAAACTGAACTCTTCATTTTGTTGATCTTTTATATTATCTTTGTAGTATTTATTTCAGTTATTTATGTTCTGATTTTTATTACTTTCTTCCTTTTTCTGACTTTGGTCTTAGTTTTTTCGTTATTGTTTAATTCGTTGAGGTGGAATGTTAAGTTGTTTGAAATCTTTCCTCTTTTCTGATATAGGCAATTATTTCTACAAACTTCTGCCTTGGTCTGTTATTGTTGCTATATAGGAACACCTGAGTCTGGGTAATTTATAACAAAAGGAGCTTTATTTATCTTATGGTTCTGCAGGCTGTAAAAGAAACATGTGGTACCAGTATCTGCATGGTTTCTGGTAGGGGCTTTTGTGCTGCATCAAAACATGGTGAAGAAAGTCAAAAGGGATGTGGGCATGTGTGAGGAGGGACCAAACCCAGAGGTTTCCTTCTTTATAACAACCTACTTTCTTGGGAAGTAATCTGTTTCCTCGAGAACCAATGCAGCCTCACAAGAATGAGAACTCATTTACTACCATGACACTGCCTCCAAGTCATTCATAAAGAATCTTCTACTATGACTCAAATATCTACCACTAGATCCTGCCTTGTAACACAGCCACACTGGGGATCAAATTTCAAAATGATATTTGGTGGGAACAAACAAACCACAGCAACTACACCTGGGAATCGCTATTTTTGCGTATCATGTTTTGGAATTTTGTGTTTTAGTTTTAATTCGTCTCAAGATTTTTTTTTCTTTTTTCTTTAAAATTTTTCTTGACCCATTGGTTGTTCAGGATCATGTTGATTTCCCACACATTTGTTAATTTTCCACAATAACTCCCGTTATTGGTTTCTAGTTTAATTCTAGTATGCTGAAAAGACATGTGATAGAATTTCAATCTTTTTAAATTTGTTAAGACTTGTTTTTTGTCTTAATATATTGTCTATCCTAGAGAAAGGACTATGTGTGCTTGAGAAGAATGTGTATTCTTCTGCCATTGGATGGAATGTTTTGTATATGTCAGTTAGGTCTTTTAGTTCTAAAAGGTTATTAAAGTCCACTGTCTCCCTCTTGATTTTCTGTTTGGTTGATCCATCCATTATCAGAAGTCCTCTAATATTATGTATTGCAGTCTATCTCACCCTTGGATCTATTTATATTTGTTTTGCATATTTAGATGTTCCAATGTTAGGTATATATATGTTAAAAACGTTGTATTTTCTTGATGAATTGACCCCTTTATTATTATAAAATAACCTTTTAAAATATTTTTAAAACCATTTTTGACTTAAAGTCTATTTTATTCATTACCAGTATAGTCACCTGGGTCTCTTCTGGTTTCTACGTGTGTGGAATATATTTTACCATCACTTCACTCAGTGTATGTGAGTTCTTAAGGCTCAAGTGAGTGTCTTTAGGCAGCATACTGCGGGATCTTGTTTGTTTTTATATCCATTTAACTACTCAGGTATTTTGATTGGATAATTAATTTACATTTAAAGTAATTATTAATAGGTAAGGACTTACTACTGGCATTTTGATGATTTTTTGCTGATTGTTTTATAGTTATTTTGTTCCTTATAATCCTAGTGTCTTTCTTTGTGATATGTTGTATTTTTTAGTGGTATGCTTTCTCTTTTTCTCTGTCGTTTGTATGACTACTAGAGGTTTTTTTCTTTGTGGTTGCCAAGAGGCTTATATAAAATAGCTTTTATAGCTTAAATTTCCTAATTTCAGTTTAAAGTACCTTATCTTCAATCATATACAGAGATTTTAAACTTATACTTCAATCCCACATCTTATGCTTTTGATGTCATACTTTACATCTATTTATATTTTGTATCTGTCCATTGTTTATAATTATAGTTGTTTTAATGTATTTGTCTAACTCTGATACTAAAAGTGAATTACACAGTGCTTCTACAGTATGACAGTATTCTGGTTTTGACTATATGTTTCCCTTACCAGTGAATTTTACACTTCTGTGTTTTTATATTGTTATTTACCTTTCTTGCTTTTTTTTTGTTTTTTTATGTTTTTTGAAACGGAGTCTCGCTCTGTCACCCAGGCTGGAGTACAGTGGCACAATCTCAGCTCACTGCAAGCTCTGCCTCCCAGTCATTCTCCTTCCTCAGCCTCCTGACTAGCTGGGACTACAGGTGCCTGCCACCACATCCAGCTAATTTTTTAATTTTTTTTATTTTTAGTAGAGACAGGGTTTCACCATGTTAGCCAGGATGGTCTCGATCTCCTGACCTCCTGATCTGCCCACCTTGGCTTCCCAAAGTGCTGAGATTACAAGCATGAGCCACCGCACCTGGCCCTTTCTTTCATTTCAACTCAAAGAACTCTCTTTAGCATGTCTTATCAGGTTCGTCTCATGGTGATGAACTTCCTCAGCTTTTGCTTGTCTTGGAACTTCTTTATCTCTTTTTTTTTTTATTTTTGAAGGGCAAATTTGCTAGGTGTAGTATTTTTGCTTGGCATTTTTGTTTTTCTTTAGCATTTTGAATATGTCATTCCATTCCCATCTTGTTTGCATTTTCTGTTGAGAAGTCTGCTAATATCCTATGGGAGATATTTTATATCTTATAAGTTTTTCTCTCTTGCTGCCTTTAAAATTGTTTCTTTGTCTTCAGCTTTTGAAAACTCGATTGTAACATGTTTCAGAGTATTCTTTTTTGAGTTGATCTTGCTGGAGATTCTTTGAGTTTTCTGAATTTCTTTGTCCACATTTCTCCTAACACATGGGAAATTTTCAGATGATAATTCTGTAAATAAACTTTCTGCCCCTTTCTTTTTTTCTCCATCTGACTTCTCATAATTCATATGTTTACATATTTGATAGTGTTTCATAAGTCTCTTATGCTTTATTCACTTTTTTTTTTTTCTTTGAGATGGAGTTTCGCTTTTGTCGCCCAGGCTGGAGTGCAATGGCACAATCTTGGCTCACTGCAACGTCTGCCTCCTGGATTCAAGTGATTCTCCTGCCCCAGTCTGCCAAGTAACTGGGATTACAGGCACCTACAACCACACCCAGCTCATTTTTTGTATTTTTAGTAGAGACGGGGTTTCACCATGTTGGCCAGGCTGGTCTCAAACTCCAGACCTCAGGGGATCCACCAGCCTCGGCCTCCCAATGTGCTGGGATTACAGGTATGAGGCACCACACCTGGCAGCTTTATTTGCTCTTTCTCTCTCTCTCTTTTTTTTTTTTTTGTTTGTTTCTTTATTTGGCTGGCTTCAAATGGTCTGTCTTTACATTTGCTAATTCTCTCTTTTCCATGATTAAGTCTGCTGTTGAAACTATTGAGTTTTTCAGTTCTGTCATTGTATCCTTTAGATCTAGGATTCTTCTTTAGTTTTTTATGGTTTTTATTTTCTCCTATACTTCACATTTTGTTTACGCATTTTGTTCATGTCTTTCTAATTTTGTTTAGTTGTCTACCTGTATTTTCTTACAACTCATTAGCTCCTTGTGGATGATTATTTTGAATTCTCTCAGGCAATTTACATATCTCCACTAACTTAGGGTCAGTTATTGGAGTTTACTAATTTGCTTTGGTGGTATCATGTTTGTCTGATTTATTGTAGTTTGTATAGCCTCACATTGGATCTCTGCATTTTAAGGGGAAAACCCATCTTTCAGTCTTCACAGATGAGTTTTTTGGCATGTTAAATTCTTCTCCTGTTAGGTTTCTGGGCTGATGAAGTTGCCTGTGGGATCACGACAAATTAGGGCTGGATAAGGGTCTTGTGGTTTATGCTAGGTCCATACTGGAGAGAAAGTTTTACAGGGCTGGTACCAGAGACTCTAGTGGGTGTGGGTACTATTTGGTCCCTAGGTGTACTGGACTGTCTACAGGACCTTGGTCTGTGGTGCTGGCACTGGAATGAGGATCTGCTTCAGGGCATATGTATGGCAGGCCTGTTACCAGGTGTTCTGATGGGTGTGGCTTCCTCTAGGTCTCTGGGAGAGATCTCACTGGATCACTGGATGGGTCCCTGGGCTGACTGTACTGCCCCAGGCTGTTGCTGAGACAGACTGGAACTGAAACACAAGATCATTTCAGCATCCACAGCTGACACCAAGGTCTTCAGGACTGTCTTTAGTGTCACAGATAGGCGTGTTTTCCAGGAGTTTCCTGGGTGAGCAGTTATGCTTTCAGACTGCAGCTGAGAAAGGCTGAAGATAATTTATGAGATTATTTTAAAATGCATAATGTGACTGAGGCCAGGGCATCAGCCTTCAGGGGTGCTCCTGGCTGTACCTCCCTCCAGGTCTCCAGGTGGGTATAACCACTCCCAGGCCACTTCTTGGAGGGGCTGAAACTGAGCTTCATGGTTATTTAAAATTCTTCTATGAGATTTGTGTTGGCAAGCCCAACCCAGTGGTACCAAGGGTGAGACTCCAAGCAGATCTCTAAGCAGGAAGGATAGTTCCCAGAGTACCAAGTCATAGACTAATTTTCAGGCCCACTGCTGAAATTGATGTTGGCAGGCAGATGAGCCTGTCTGCCAAGGTACTAGAATGTGTTGTTCCTCCCAGACTCCATGGAAGACGATATTGGTAGCAGGCTCAAGGCCAAACAGGCTGTAGCTATGCCTTTTGGGGAACAGGGTCATTTCTAGGTCTGAAGCTGAGACCACAATCAGTGAATCAGCCACCTGGGTGTGGGTCTCAAAATGACCCTTCTAGGCCTTGCGCTCACTGAGATGTCCCAACCTCCTACTTGAATCTCAAGGGTTCCCACAAAGAGATTTTTGTCTGTGGATGGGTACAGAATTCTTGTTGATGTGGGAGGATACGAATGGATGACTATGTCCTCGAGGAAGGTTCTTTCAGGCCTCCTGCCTTCATGTCAATTCTTTATGAGATTCTGATGGGAAGGCTCTTGGAAAAAATTCTGATGAATTTTTGTGAGCTATATATCTGAGGCTTCCAGTGATTTTAAATTTTCATGCTGGGCCATAATGGACTCAAACATTTGTCAAAAATTCAGGTATTATTCTTTTAACTTATTTTTGACAGCCACTTCTTTTTATGCTATGTCAAATGGAAAAGAGTTGAGTGATCTACCTCTCACTAGAATAGTTTCTCACTCTAGAATCTCAATCTTCTCAATACTCTAATGCACTCAATACATTATTTTGTCTATTATTTGGAACATTCTCACTGTTAGCATGATGTTTTCTTCAAGAATTTGCATTTTATGTGGAAGCAGAACTTCGCTTGTTACTTGATCCCCTCCAGTTACTTTTAACTAGTGTTTGTACATATAATCTGGCACATCAGAGGAATAAAACAAATACAAAATATAATGCAAAATAACAGCGTACTTCTCTTAGTATAATTTTAATATTCTCCTTTTGATTATACTTTAATATGTACTCATTTATTAATTCATTTAACAAGCATTTAGCCAACATATAAGTATTACACATTTTTCAGCAATATTTCCTAAGTACTTAATACCATATTAGTTGTTAGACATATAAAAATAATATCATTTGCAGATTATGTAATTGTATTTCTAGGAACTGGAAGGGAAAAAGTTGTGTGACTACGAGAACTAAAAAGAGATTCCAGTTACATGGTCAGTTACCATATAAATACAATTATTATTTTATAATAATAATTTTTTATAATTTACATCAATTACAAATGCTAAGATAATGTAAGAAAAAAATCTCATTCTCAATAGCAACACAAATTATAAACCACTTAGATTTAAATGTAACAATAACTGTGAACAAACTACTTGAAAGGAAAGATAAATGTTTATGAAATACATTAAATGAGACCTCAGTTAATAGACAGTCATATCCCATTTCCCCAAATGGAAAGAGTCAACATTTTACAGATTTTTATTCTTTCATCAAAGCACATAAATAAATTTATAGTATTGTCAATTAAAACTACATAGTTAATTTTTAGGGGAACTTGATTAAATAATCTCTCATGAAGGAAAAAAATGCTAATCAAATAGTAAAGCATAATGAAAAAATAGTTACGAAAATAGTTACTGAGTGTCTTTTTATAACAGTTCTTATGTGAGGTACTAGGGACAGTGGATAACAAGATAGACAAGACCCTGACCACAGAGAAATTACAATCTAAAGGAAGAGTCTTACACTGAATAAGAAATTACATGAGGATTAGTTTTATCAAATTGTCTGGAAATTCTTCCTAAAAAACTGGTATTGAAGGTGAACATTTGAATAAGAACCAACTTTTTTGTTTTAGATGTTAACTTTATTTCTTAACTTGAATAGTTTCATAGAGATTAAAGACATGAAAAGTTTTGAAAAAGCATGAGTATATTTTAGTGCTGTCACTGGTCTTTATAAACTGATGGGTGAAGGAGGAGGAAGATATCTAGTCATTGATGGAAGTTAATGGTTAGGGTGTTCCATTACTTTAAACACATCTAATAGAGGAGACAACGGGAAGGAAGAGGAGTAGAACTGTTTCAACAATCATCAGGTACCCAAGTGAAATGAGTTCTTGTTGGCTTAGGTGGGGTAAAGAGTAGCATCTCTGTCAGTCTCAAAGGTTGTAAAAAACTAAATTATCTGGGCATCACTCATTATAAACCTATAATAATTAAAATAGACATATAAGCTGAAATGACAGGAATTAAATATACAATTAAATTGGAATTTTAAGTTAATGACAAATGGGTGGATTATTTAAAATGTGACCACCAGGTGACTTAAATTTAGGATTATTTGTTTTCTTACATCTTATGATGAAATAAATTCAAAATGTATGAAAGGTTGAAGCATGGAAAACACAGAGAAAAGAGCGTAAGGATAACTGTTTGTGTCATTTGAATATGAAGAGGAATCCTAAAAGAAAGAGATCACGTATAGAAGTCATGCAAAATAAAGATTATTTGACTACATAAAAAAATTAAAATTGTAAATAAATATAAATAATAAGTTAATTAGGAAAATAAAAACCTAATAGAAAATCTACAAATGATGTAAGTGAGAAATTCATCAAGGAAAAATGGAATTGGCCAGAAAACATATTTTAAAATCATATTATTTCTGAGAATGAAAATACCAGTTAAAATGTATAATTATATCTTTCATGGCCAAATTGCTAAAAATTATTTAAAAACAATTCCCTTGTTACCATTTGTAAAAAGTATGCTTTTATGTACTGATGAAAATTGGCATTATACTGGCATAGTAGCATATAATATTAATATAAAATTAATATAATAAAGAAGATAATTTAGTACCAAAAATTAAAAATATTATATATACAGTTGCCTATTGCTTTGCCTTATGTCTTCACACATTTCAACATAATATATTTCTGGAACAGAAGTGAAATTTTACCAAATATTTGGCTATAAAGATGTTCATCAGAATGTTATTTACAGTAAAAGAAAACTGAGGAATCAGTAACATGAAACAAGATAATTCTATATAGATATTTAAAGGGATGCCTTAAAATGCATTTGCTGATATGATATACTTGTCTTACCTTAAAATATTAAGTGAAGAAATATATTTTTAAAACCTACTTAGAGTATACATTTTATTAAAAACAAAAACAAAGATAAATAGGTTGGACTTAAACTAAAGAGCTTTTGCACAGCAAAAGTAACAGTCAGCAGAGTAAACAGACAATGCACAGAGTGGGAGAAAGTCTTCACAATCTATACATCTGAAAAAGGACTAATATCCAAAATCTATAAGGAACTCAGATAAATTAGCAAGAGAAAAAACAAAGAGTCCCATCAAAAAGTGGGTTTAGGACATGAAGACAATTATCAGAAGAAGATATATTAATAATCAACAAACATGAAAAAATGCTCAATATCACTAATAATCAGGGAAATGCAAATCAAAACCACAATGTGATACCAACTTACTTTTGCAACAGGGGCCAAAATAAAAACAATTGAAAATAATAGATGTTGATATGGATGTGATGAAAAGGGAACACTTTTACACTACTGGTGGGAATGTAAACTAGTACGACCACTATGGAAAATAGTGTGGAGATTGCTTAAAAAATGAAAAGTAGAACTACCATGTGATCCAGCAATCCCACTGCTGGGTATCTACTCAGAGGAAAAGAAGTCATTACATGAAAAAAATACTTGCACATACATGCTTATAGCAGCACAATTCTCAGTTGCAAAAATATGAAACCAGCCCAAATGTCCAGCAATCAACGAGTGGATAAAGAAATTGTGGTATATGATAGAATGCTACTCAGCCATAAAAAAGAATGAATTAGTAGCATTTGCAGCAACCTGGTTGGAACTGGAGACTATTATTCTAAGTGAAGTATTTCAGAAATGGAAAACCAAACATCAAGTATTCTCACTCGTACGTGGAGCTAAGCTATGAGGATGCAAAGACACAAGAATGATACAATGAACTTTCAACACTTGGGGGAAAGGGTAAAAGGGGGGTGAGGGATAAATGACTACAAATCGGGTGATGCATGCAGCAAAATCTCACAAATCACCCCTAAAGAACTGAGTCATGTAACCAAATACCACCTATTCCCCAAAAGTCTATGAAAATAAAAATAGAATATATATATATAATTGAAAAACTGAATATATATATTCAATGTTTGTTTCCATATATATTATATATATATATAGAGAGAGAGAGAGAGAGTGAGAAAGAGAGAGAGAGAGGGATGTTGTAGTAAAACAAACTATACATGAAGGTGTTTAAATGTTTATTTTACTTGGGAGTGATTGTTTTCTTCTATTTACTTATTTTTAACGTTTTTTTTCTGTAGTAAATAACTTCTTCTTGTGCACTTTTGAGATTTTCTAAAACAATAAATGTTAGTTTGATTCATTTTATGCCATTTATTAGCTATGTGCTTTGGATAGTGTCTTTTCAACTTCACTTTCCACATCTTTAAAACAGAATAGAAATACTCATTGTATGTTGTTTTGAGTATCATATTCTATTAGAAATATCAACAGGTATGTCCATACATCACTTAACAATGGAGATACATTCTGACAAATGAGTTATTAGGCAATTTTGTCTTTGCTTGAGCATCATAGAGTCTATACACATAAACCTACATACTAATATCCTACTGCACATCTAGGCTATATGGTAGAGCCTATTACTCCTAGGCTACAAACGTTGACAGCATATTACTGTACTTAATACCGTAGACAGTTGTAATACAATGGTAGTTTTGTATCTACATATAGCTAAACATATCAAAGGTACCATAAAAATGCAGTATTATAATTCTGTGGAACACTTTCATATATGTGGTCCCTCATTGACCAAAACATTGCTATGTAACACATGGCTATATTACTTTCATTCTTCCCTTTCCAAGAGATTTTCTTTGGTTATCATTTCTATTGTACATTTTTTTCAGAATGTTATTTTAGAGATATATGTTTTTGCCAAGTTTGCATTTTCGCAAGTTTGATGGAGGAAATAAACTTCAAAACTTGACCAACAGTCACAAGTCAGAGTAGCAGCAACATCAAAAATTGTCCCTGATGATCACTTATTTTCCAACTTTTTCACATGTAAACACTCTTTCCTCAAGTGAAAATCTAATTTGCAGATGTGGGAGGATGCAGTAGCTTCAATTACCATGTTTTGGCTTCAATTACTATGTTTTGGAGGCCCAGCAATAGGATATGTCATCATCAGGGAGAAAGCCTGGAGAAGTGTGATCAGCACTGGACATTCCTATTCTTGTCAGACATATTTTGCATCTAGGTACAGTTGTCCCTAAGATACCTCAGGAAATTGGTTCCAAGACCTTCCCTAGTACCGAAATCTGAGGATGCTCATGTTCCTTGTTTAAATGGCACAGTATTTGCATATAACCTACCCACATCCTCTGGTATAGCTTAAATCATCTCTAGGTTGCTTATGGTACCTAATACAATGTGAAGGCTATGTAAATAGTTGTTATACTGTGTTGGTTTTCATCTGTATTACATTTTTATTGTTGTATGTTATTTTGTATTGTTTTTTCTCAAATATTTTTGATCCATGGTTGGTTGAATCTGTGGATGAAGAACCCGAGTAGACAGAAGACTGACCATATTGCCAGCAGGATTGCAACCCTGTTTTTACAGAAGCTTTGGGCATTGCTCATAGCACTGACTGCAGTATATGAAGAGACAAAGGAAGCAGGGATGCACTCAACAGAATCACATTGCTGTCCAGATCACACATTTAGAGTCTTCAACAACCTGTTCTTGATCGATAATGAATATTTACTGAGTGCTCACTGCATACCATGCTATGATACTTTAACATCTCATTCAGTTCTTAGGATAGTCAATTTTGCAGATGAGAAGGCAGGCTCAGAAAAGTTAAGCAATTTTCCCATAGTCACGTAGCTAGTAAAGTGTCTTGAACAAAGATTCATTGGCCCTGACTTTGGAGGCCCTCTGAAGCAGTGCCCCTTTCCTTTTTCCTTGGAGACTTTATCTTTCCATTTTGAACTTCTTGGGATGCATAGCAATGTTTTATGGCCTGATTTTGGGTAGTTCCATGAACAGCCTTCTGTACCCCTTCTGCCTATCACCTTGAGCTGTCTCCCATGGCCTTTTGTTCTGTGCAGCAGCTTGGGTGATGCCCAGCCACACTAGAAAGGGCACTCTGCTTTAGAGAGTAAACTGATTCAAATGCGTGTCTCATCTAGAAACACCCTCACAGACACAACCAGAAATAATGTTTAGTCAAATATCTGAGACTCCATGATCCATTCGAGATGAAACATGAAACTAACCGTCACAGGTCCCAAATGGCTTATATGTATATTAAAAAGAAGGAATAATCATGAGCTTGTCAGGTGAGTCTCTTTTACTAGCTGTGCAATATTGGGCCAGCTTGTTTACTTCCTTCTGCTTCAACTTGCCTTTAAAATGGAAATAAGAAAAAAGTGAATGAGTGAATAACTTCTAACACAGTGCCTAGAAGTCAGGAGATATAAATGCCAGATCCCTCCTTTAGCCTCCTCCAATCTCACATACTTTCCACTCACTAACATTTGTCTTCTTTAAATTTATAAATTCAAACAAAATCTCATTTTGTTAGATAGCCAAACAGATAGTCATTTGATTGTTTCTTAGCAGATATCTTGGTAAGATGAGATTATGGGCACTAGTTCTCTCTCTCCTCTTATTAGCTAAGATTATTAAAACAAAATGTAAGAAAATGAAGATTTCTTTATAAATCTTTAGGAATTCACCATGTCAGAATAGCCTAATAAATTAGGTTTGTGAATATTTGCTTTACACAGTTATATACCCATCACACTAAAAAGAATTCTTCAAATGACTTCCTAAAAAAAATCATATCTATGTGCAGCTACTGTCTCTCATCTTCCCATGATAAAAAACAGAAGAGAAACAGCATGTGTGCACATAAATACACACGCACACACACATACAAACACAAAATATATGGATAAGTCATAAAAAATGCGCTCACTAATAGTAAGGAAAGTGGTCCCAATGAAATCCTGTGAAGTCGCATACACACACGTGTGTGTGTGTCTGGGTGTATATGTATATATATATGAGTAGCTTTCTTTCTTTCTTTTTTGATAAGTTCTTTAGTAGTGATTTCTGAGATTTTGGTGTACCTGTCAGCCAAGCAGTGTACCGAGTTACCCAGTGTGTTATCTCTTATCCCCAACCCCTCGCCCACCCTCTTCCCCAAGTCTCCAAAGTCCATTATATAATTCTTATGCCTTTGAGTCCTTGTAGCTTAGCTTCCACTTGTAAGTGAGCACATATGATGTTTGGTTTTCCATTCCTGTGTTACTTCATTTAGAATAATGGTCTCCAACTCCATCCAGATTGCTGTGAATGCCATTATTTCATTCTTTTTTATGGCATTGTAGTATTCCATGGTGTATGTATACCACGTTTTCTTTATTTGTTGGTGGATGGGCATTTAGGCTACTCTATATTTTTGCTATTGTGAATTGTGCTTCTATAAATACGTGTGTGCAAGTATCTTTTTCTTATAATAACTTCTTTTCTTCTGAGTAAATACCCAGTAGTGGGATTGCTGGATCAAATGGTAGTTCTACTTTTAGTTCTTTAAGGAACCTCCATACTGTTTTCCACAGTGGTTGTACTAGTTTACATTCTTACCAGCAGTGTAAAAGTGTTCCCTTTTCACCAAATCTATGCCAACATCTATTATTTTTTGATTTCTTAATTATGACAAATGCAACAAAAACAAAGATAAATATATGGGACCTAATTAAACTACAAAATTCTGTGCAGCCAAAGAAATAATCAGCAGAGTAAACAAGCAACCCACAGAGTGGGAAAAAATCTTCATAAACTCCATCTGACAAAGGACTAATATCCAGACACTCCAAGGAACTCAAACAAATCAGCAAGAAAAAAACAACAACAAATAAATCCATCAAAAAATGGGCTAAAGATATAAATAGACAATTCTCAAAAGAAGATAATATACATACAAAGAGGATATTTTCTCACTGAGATATTTTCTTATGTTTATTTTTATATTATCGATTATTTTACAAAAGTAAAGCAAGTAATATGTAAACCGTATTACCAATCTATATTTTCTTTTGCTACTTCTCATCTTTCATGATCCATGGTACTAGTTGTGGGAATTTGTGGGCAAAAACCTCCCTTCTCTATTTTAGGATTTATTTATTATATGATAAGCTTTCACATTTTACAGGTGAATTTGAGGAGTCTGCAAAATAGAGAAATATATATTGTTATGTTGTGTATGAAACCCAAGGACAAAAGACTGTGTAGTATGTATCATCACTATAGTCACTAGGCCCATGAAAAGTAAGTAAATTGTCTAAAAGTATCAAGAAACACAAGGGAAATTTTAGCATTTTCCAATTCTGTTTTGCGCTCACTTTGTCTGCAGTAATATTGACAGTGGACATGTGGCACGGAGAGATAATCTGGTGCATATGTGGGAGGGAGAGCGCAGTGATTGTAGAATTTTGCGTTGGAACACGGTGCTGCCCTGTCACAGTATAATGTAACACAAGACAGACTTTAGCTGGCGACCAACGAGGAGCATTTAAACCAACCCTAGCCAGAGGTGAATCCTACATCCCAGTAGTTAGAATCTGAGTTCTGGCGAGCTCCACCACCATGGACTAAAGAGCTCTGGGGTCCTAAATAATCTTGAAAGGCAATCTAAGCCACCAAGACTGTAACTCTTGGGCAGTTCTGTTGCTGTGCTGGGCTTGGAACCAGTGGACTTGGGGTCCATGTAACCTAGTAAGATACCAGCAGCCAATAGAGTGCTTACATTACTCCTCTTCCAACCCCAGGACATGCAGCTTGCAGCTCCAGGAAAGACTTCTTCCTTCTGCTTGAGGAGAGGAGATGGGGAGATTAAAAGGACTTTGTTCTTGTAACTTGGATACAAGTTCAGCCACAGTAGAATAGGGCATCAGGCAAAGTTCTGAGGCCCTCATTCCAGGCTCTAGCTGCAGGATGATATGTCTAGACACACTCTAATCCAGAAGGAAACCCATTACCTTGAAGGCAAGGACCCAGTCCTGTAAGGATTTATTGTGTGTTTACTGAAGAGCCCTCGGACCCTGAAAAATCAGCAGTGGTAGTCATGCAATCCTTGTCATGGACCTTGGGTTAGACTCAGAGCCATGTTAGCTTCAAGTGTGATCCAGCACATTCCCAGCTATAGTGGCTGTGGGGAGAGTCTCCTTCTGCTCGAGAAAAGTGGAGGAAAGAGTAAAGGTGACTTTGTCTTCAAGCTTAGGTACCAGCTTGGTTACTGTGGGGTAGAGAAGGTTCCTGGGGTCCCTGATTCCAGGATTTGGCTCCTGGACAGCACTTCTGGATCTTCCCTTGACCAGATAGTATTCCACTGCTCTGAAGGGAGAGACTTGACACTAGCAGCATTCACCACTAGCTGACTACAGAGCCCTTGGGACTTGAATGAACATTGGTGGTAGCAGGCAGTACTTGCTATGAAATTGGGGTGGTGGTCGCCATGGGGAGAAACTTCTCTGCTTGAGAAAAGGGGAATGAAGAGTGGGAATAACTTTGTCTTGTGACTTGGGTGCTAGCTCAGGTGTAATAGAATAGAGCACTAGGTAGATTCCTAAAGTTTCCGGTTCCAGATCACAGCTTCTGGAAAACATCTTTGAACTGCCTGAGGCCAGGGAGAACTTGCTTCCCTGAATGGAAGGACACAAGCCTAGCTGGATTCACTGCTGATTACATAGCCCTTGGGCCTTGAGTGAATATAGGTTGTAGCCAGGCAGTAGTCACTGGGGGCCTTGGGTGAGACCCAGTGCTGTGCTTGCACTGGGTCTGATTCAGTGCAGTCCTAGAAGTGGTAGCCAAAGGGGTGCTTGTGTCACCCTTCCCCCAGCTCCAGGAAGCTCAGTGGAGTGAGACTTTGTTTAGGGGACAGTAAGAAAGAGAACAAGAGTCTCTGCCTGGTAATCTGAGAGAATTCTGGATCTTACCCCTAAATACCAAGGCAATAGCTTTATGAGACTGCAAAAGCCACAGAGTTACTAGGCTTCGGGTATCCCCTAATGCAGATATTGCCGCAGAGATAAAAGACTTAGATCGCAATACTCAAGTCCCTTTGAATACCTGGAAAGCCTTCCAGGCACAAAACAAGATCATACTGTGAAGACTACAATAAATACTTACTCTTCAATGCTCAGACACTAAGAAGAATCTGCAAACATCTACAGTATCTAGGAAAACATGGTATCATCACATGAACTAAATAAGGCACCAGGGACCAATCCTGGAGAGACGAAGCTCTATATGTGACCTTTCTAATACAGAATTTTGCTGTTTTAAGGAAAATTAATGAAATTCAAGATAGCACAGAGAAGGAATTAGAATCCTATCAGATAAATTTAACAAAGCTATTGAAATAATGAAAAAGAATCAAGCAGTAACTCTTGAGCTGAAAAATGTAAATGACCTACAGAAATATGCATAAGAGACTTTTAATAGTAGAATTGATCAAGCAGAAGAAAGAATTAGTGAGCTTGAGGAAAGAATATTTGAAAATACACAGTAAGAAGATACAAAAGAAGAAAAAAGAATAAAACATGGATACAATATCTGGAAAATAGCCTAAAATGGCAAATCTAAGAGTTATTGGCCTTAAAGAGGAGGTAGAGAGAGAGATCAATGTAGAAAGTTTGCTCAAATAGATAATAACAGATAACTTCCCAAACCTAGAGAATAATATGAATATTCAAGTAGAAAAGGTTTGGGCTAGGCGTGGTGGCTCACGCCTATAATCCCAGCACTTTGGGAGGCCAAGGTAGATGGATCTCTTGAGGCCAGGTGTTCAAGACGAGCCTGGCCAACATAGTGAAATCCTGTCTCTACTAAAATAAACAAAAATTAGCTAATCCAGAGGCTGAGGCAGGAGAATCGCTTGAACCCGAGAGGTGGAGGTTGCAATGAGCTGAGATGGCACCACTACACTCCAGCCTGGGTGACAGATGAGACTGTCAAAAAAAAAAAAAAAGGAAAAATATTATCAAACACCAAGTAGAAATAAGATTACCTCAAGACATTTAATAATCAAGCTCCCAAAGTTCAAGGATATAAAAAGGATTCGAAAAGCAGCAAGAGAAAAGAAACAAGAAAAACTACAAAGGAGCTCCAATGCATCTGGCAGCAGACTTCTGAGTGGAAACATTACAAGCCAGGAATTATTGACCTGACAGATTTAAAGTGATGATGGAAAAATCAGCTTTTATCCTAGAATAATATAGCAGCTAAAATATCCTTCAAACATGAAGGAGAAATATTTTTCTCAAACTAAAGCTAAGTAACACCAGACCTGTCCTACAAGAAAAGCTAAAGGGAATTCCTCAGTCTGAAAAGAAAAGGACATTAAAGGGCAATAAAGAAACCACCTGAAGGTAGAAAACTCACTGACAGTGGTAACTATACAGAAAACACAGAACGTTATGACACTGTAAATGTAGTATGTAAACCACTAATATCTTGAGTAGAAAGACTAAAAGATAAATCTAACAAAAATAAAAATTACAACAACTTTTCAAGGCATAGACATTATACTAGTATAGAATAGAAACAACAAAATGTTAAAAAACTAGGGGATGAAGTTGAAGTGCAGAATTTGTCTAAGTTTTCTCTTAGATTGTTTGCTAGTTAGTTTGTTTATGCAATCAGTGTTAAGTTTTCATCAGATTGGAATAATGGGTTTTAAGATGCTATTTGTAGGCCTCATAGTAACTTCAAATAAAAAATCTACAAGAGACACACACACACACAAGCAAGAAATTAAAACACAATACCAGATAAAATCAACTTTACAAAATGAAAAACAGAAAGCAAGAGAAGGAAGAAAAGACCACAAAAAACAAAACAGGAAATTAATAACAAAATGGGAGGGGTAAGTTGTTTCTTATCAATAATAACATTGAATAGAAGTGGACCAAACTCTTCAATTAAAGGACATAGAATGGCTAAATGGATATATGAACAAGACCCATTGATCTGCTGCCTAGAAGAAGCACACATTAGCTATAAAGACACACATGGATGGTAAATAAAGAGATGGAAAAAGATATTCCACTCAAATGGAAATCAACAAAGAACAAGAGTAGCTTGACTTATATCACACAAAATAGATTTCAAGGCAAAAACTATAAAAAGCAACAAAAAGTTCATTTATAATGACAAAGGAGTCAATTAAACAGAAGGATATAACAATTATAAATATGTATGCACCCAACATTGGAGCACCCAGATATACAAAGCAAATATTATTAGACCAAAGAGAGATATATATTCCAATACAGTAAGAGCTGGAGACTTAAACACTGACTTTCAGCATTGGGCAGATCATCCACACAGAAAATCAACAAAGAAACATTGGACTTAACCTGCACTGTAGACAAAATGGACCTAATGTATATTTACAGAACAGTTCATTCAAGAACTGCAGAATACACCTTCTTGTCCTCAGCACGTGGATGATTCTCAGGGATAGACCTTATGTTAGGCCACAAAACAAGTCCTAAATAATTACAAAATAATAATAAAATTATATCAAGTATCTCTTCTAACTACAGTGGAAGGAAATTAGACATCAATAACAAGAGGAATTTTGGAAACCTACCAGTGCATGGAAATTAAACAATATGCTCCTGAATAACCAGTGGGTCAATGAATAAATTAGGAAGGTAATTTCAAAATTTGTTAAAATAATTGAAAATGGAAACACAACATACTAAAATCTATGGGATATAGCAAAAGCAGTGTTCATAGCAAAAAAAATAGCAATAAGCACCTACATAAAAGAAGTGGAAAACTTTAAACAACTTAACTATGTACATAAAGAGCCAGAAATGCAAGAGCAAACTAAAGCTAAAATAAGTAGAAGAAAAATAATTAATATAAGAATAAGTGAAATTGAAACAAAAAATAACAATAACAAAATCCATGAAATGAAAAGTTGGTTTCTTGAAAAGATAAAATTTGCAAATCTTTAGTCCAACTAACTGAAAAAAAAGAGAGAAGATTCAAATAAATACAATCAGAGATGAAAGGGACACACTACAACTGATATTACAAAACTTCAGTAGAACATTAGAGGCTACTATGAGCAAGTATATGCCAATAAATTGGAAGACCTAGAAAAAATAAAGTCCTAGACACATACAACCTACCAAGATTGAACCATAAAGAAACCCAAAATCCCAACTGACCAGAAAGAAGTAATTAGACCACTGCAGCACTTTTCACAATAACAAAGACATGAAATCAACCTAAATGTCCATCAATGACAAATTGGTTGAAGAAAATGTGGAATACTATGCAGCCATAGAAAAGAAAGATCATGTCTTTTGTGGGAACATGGATGCAGCTGGAGGCCATTGTCCTTATCAAACTAATGCAAGAACAGAAAACCAAATAATAGCATTTTCCACTTATATGTGGGGATTAAAAGATGAGAACTCATGGACACAAAGAAGGAGACAACAGACACTGGGGTCTACTTGAAGATGGAGGGTGGGAGGAGGGAGAGGAGCAGAAAAATAACTATTGGGTACTAGGCTTAGTACTTGGGTTGTGGATAATCTGTGCAACAAATCTTCATGACACAAGGTTAACTATATAACAAATATATATACAAATATAACAAATCTAATATTTCTGTTATATGATATATAACAAATCTGCAATGTACCACTGAACCTAAATTAAAAGATTTTTTTTTAAAGTAATGAGATCAATGACATAATAAAAAGTCTTTCAGAAAGAAAAGCTCAAGACCCAATGGCTCCACTGCTGAATTTTACCAAACATTTAAGAAAGAGCTAATACCAATTCTACCAAAACTATTCTGAAAAAGAGAAGGCAAAGGATTACTTTCAAACTCATTCCATGAAGTCAGTATTACCCTGATACCAAAAAATTCACACATAACAATATTAACCTTAAATGTAAATGAGCTAAACACCTCAATTAAAAGACACAGACTGGCAAATTGGATAAAGAGTCAAGACCCATTGGTGTGCTGTATTCAGGAGAACCATCTCACACGCAGAGTCACACATAGGCTCAAAATAAAGGGATGGAGGAATACTTACCAAGCAAATGGAAAGCAAAAAGCAAAAA
>NW_012121598.1:2125089-2135732 GCF_000951035.1 Colobus angolensis palliatus | reverse complement strand
GGTAAAGGGATCAATTCAACAAGCAGAGCTAACTATCCTAAATATAAATGTACCCAATACAGGAGCACACAGATTCATAAAACAAGTTCTTAGAGACCTACAAAGATACTTAGACACTCACACAATAATAGTAGGAGACTTTAACACCCCACTGTCAACACTGGGCAGATCAACAAGACAAAAAATTAACAAATATATTCAGGACTTGAACTCAGCTCTGGACCAAACGGACTTAATAGACATCTACAGAACTCTCCACCCCAAATCGAGAGAATATACATTCTTCTTGGCACCACATAGCACTTATTCTAAAATCAATGACATAATCGGAAGCAAAACACTCCTCAGCAAATGGAAAATAATGGAAATCATAACGGTCTCTCAGACCACAGTGCAATCAAATTAGAACTCAGGATTAAGACACTCACTCAAAACTGCACAGCTACATAAAAACTAAAGAATCTACTCCTGAATGACAACTGGGTTAAAAATCAAAATTGAGGCAGAAATAACGGAGTACTTTGAAACCAATGAGAACAAAGAGACAATGTACCAGAATCTCTGGGACACAGCTAAAGCAGTGTTAAGAGGGAAATTTATAGCACTAAATGCCCACATTAGAAAGTGGGAAAGATCTCAAATCAACACACTAACATCACAATTAAAAGAACTACTAGAGAAGCAAGAGGAAACAAATTCAAGAGTTAGCAGAAGACAAGAAATAACTAATATCAGAGCAGAACTGAAGGTGGAAAAAGATATTCCACTCAAATAGAAATTAACAAAGAGCAAGAGTAGCTTGACTTACATGACAGAAAATAGATTTCAAGAAAACCACATCATCTCAGCCCGAAAACTCCTCAAGCTGATAAACAATTTCAACAAAGTTTCAGGATACAAAATCAATATGCAAAAGTCACAAGCATTCCTATACACCAATAACAGACAGGCAGCAGAGAGCCAAATCATGAGTCAACTCCCATTCACAATTTCTACATTGAGAATAAAATACAGAGAAATCCAACTTGCAATGGATGTGAAGGACCTCTTCAAGGAGAACTACAAACCACTGCTCAAAATAAGAGAGGATGCAAACAAATGGAAAAACATACCATGGTCATGGATAGGAAGAATCAATATCATGAAAATGGCTGTATTGCCCAAAGTAATTTATAGAGTCAATGCTATTGCCATCAAACTACCATTGATTTTCTTCACAGAACTAGAAAAAACTTTAAATTTCATATGGACCCAAAAAAGAGCCCATATAGCCAAGACAATCCTAAACAAAAAGAACAATGCTGGAGGCATCATGCTACCTGACTTCAAACTATACTACAAGGCTGCAGTAACCAAACAGCATGGTACTGGTACCAAAACAGATATATAGACCAACAGAACAGAACAGAGGCCTCAGAAATAATACCTCACATCTACAACCATCTGATCTTTGACAAACCTGACAAAAGCAAACAATGGAGAAAGGATTACCTATTTAATAAATGGTGCTGGAAAAACTGGCTAGCCATTTGCAGAAAACAGAAACTGGACCCCTTCCTTACACCTTATACAAAAATTAACTCAAGATGGATTAAAAACTTAAACATAAAACCAAAAGCTATAAAAACCCTAGAAGAAAAACTAGGCAATACCATGGAGGACATAGGCATGAGCAAAGGCTTCATGACTAAAACACCAAAAGCAATTGCAGCAAAAGCCAGAATTGACAAATGGGTTCTGATTAAATGAAAGAGCTTCTGCTCAGCAAAATAAACTATCATCAGAGTGAACAGGCAACCTGCAGAATGGGAGACAATTTTTGCAATCTATCCATCTGACAAAGGCCTAACATCCAGCACCTACAAGGAACTTAAACCAATTTACAAGAACAAAACAACCCCATCAAAAAGTGGGCAAAGGATATGAACAGACACTTTTCAAAAGAAGACATTATGTGACCAGCAAACACATGAAAAAAAAAAAGGTCGTCATCACTGGTCACTAGAGAAATGCAAATCAAAACCGCAATGAGATACCATCTCGTGCCAGTTAGAATGGCAATCATTAAAAAGTCTGGAAACAACAGATGCTGGTGAGTATGTGGAAAAATAGTAATGTTTTTACGCTGTTGGTGGGAGTGTAAATTAGTGCAACCATTGTGGAAGGCAGTGTGGCTATTCCTCAAGGTTCTAGAACCAGAAATACCATTTGACCTAGCAATCCCATTACTGGGTATATACACAAAGGATTATACATCATTAACTGTAAAGACAAACACACATATATGTTTATTGCAGCACTATTTACAATAGCAAAGACTTGGAACCAACCCAAATGCCCATCAGTGATAGACTGCATAAAGAAAATGTGGCACCATGGAATACTATGCAGCTATAAAAAAGAATGAGTTCATATCCTTTGCAGGGACATGGATGAAGCCAGAAACCATCATCCTCAGCAAACTAACACAGGAACAGAAAACCAAATACCACATGTTTTTACTCATAAGTGAGACTTGAATAATAACACATGGACACAGGGAGGGGAACATTACACACTGGGGCTTGTCAGGGGGTAGGGGCAAGGGGAGGAAAGACGTCAGGACAAATATCTAATGCAGGCAGGGCTTAAAACCTAGATGACGTGTTGATAGATGCAGCAAACTACCATGGCACATGTATAACTATGTAACAAACCTGCACGTTCAGCACAATGTATCACAGAACTTAAAGTAGACAAAACAAAACAAAACTGAAGACCAATATCCCTGATGAACATCGATGTAAAAATCCTCAACAAAATACAAACAAACCAAATTCCACAACACATTAATATGATCATTTGTTATGACCTAGTAGGATTTTCCCAGTGATGCAAGGATGGTTCAACATATGCAAATTAATTAATGTGATTTATTATATCAACAGAATGAATGACAAAAAACATAGGATAATTTCAATTGATACTGAGAAAGCATTTGTTAAATTGCATTATCACTTCATGATAAAGACTCAAAAAACCTGGGGATACAACAAACATACGTGAACACAATAAAAGCCATATATTACAAACCCAAAGCTAGTACCATAATAAATGGGGAAAAACTGAAAGCCTTTTCTCTAAGATCTGGAAAATTATAATGCCCACTTCCACCACAGTTATTCAACACAGTACTACAAGTCATAGCTAGAGGAACCAGAGAAGAGAAAGAATTAGACATCCAAATTGGAATAAAATAAGTCAAATTATCCTTGTTTTCAGATGATATGATCTTAATATTTAGAAAATCTTAAGATTCCACCAAAAACAGTTAGAACTGATAAACAAATTCATTAAAGTTAAAGGGTACAAATTCAACAATAGGAATCAGTGGCATTTCTATATGCCAAGAGTAAACAATCTGAAAAAGAAATTTTAAGTGTAACCCCATTTACAATAGCTACAAATAAATAATATACCTAGGAATAAACTTAACCAAAGATGTGAAAGATCTCTATAATGATAACTATAAAACACTGATGCAAGAAATTGATGAGGGCGACAGAGCGAGACTCCGCCTCAAAAAAAAAAAAAAAAAAAAGGAAAGATATTCCATGTTCATGAATTTGAAGAATTAACATTTGTTAAAATGTTTATACTACTAAAAGCAATCTACAGATTCTATGCAATCTTATCAAAATACCATTTTTATCTTCATAAAAGTAGAATAAATAATTCTACAATTTATATCAAACCACTATAAAGACCCACAATTGCCAAATCGACACTGAGCCAAAACAAACTGAAGGAACTTTTGTTCCTTCAGAACAAAACTGGAGGAACCACATTACTAGACTTCAAATTATACTACAAAGGCATAGTAACCAAAACAGACACATAGACCAATGGAACAGAAATACAGAACCCAGTAAGAAAACCACACATCTACAATGAACTCGCTTTTGAAAAAGAAGCCAAGAACATATAATGGGGGAATAACAGTCTCTTTAATCAATTGTGCTGGGAAAACTGTGTATCTGTATGCAGAAGAATGAAACTAGACCCCTATCTCTCATCATATACAAAATTTAAATCAAAGTAGATTAAAGATTTAAATCTAAGACCTCAATCTATGAAACTACTAAAATAATATATTGGGGAAACTTTCCAGGACATTGGTCTGGGCGAGGATATCTGGAGTAATACCCCGCAAGCACAGACAACCAAAACAAACATGGACAAACCAAATCCAAAGCTAACATAAGGAAACTAATAATAATAATAATTAATGAAAATAAGAAAATACCATAAATCAATGTTATTGAAAAGAAATAAATAGGAAAGGGCAATGAAACAGAGAACTGGTTCTTCAAAAACAATAATAAAATTGACACACTTCTAACAAGAATTACACGGAAAACAAGAAGGCACCATTGCCAATATCAGGAATGGAAGGAAATATCACTAGAGTCTGTATATAGCAAAAGGATAAAAAGGGAATACTACAAACGACTCTCCACATATAAAATTTTACAACTTAGATACCAAAAATCCTCTAAAAATACAAACTACAAAACTCATTGTTTTGAAATAGGTAATTTTAATTGCCTTATCACTGTTAAAAAAAAATTAAATTTATAACTTTAAAAATACCAATGGAAAAAAATCTACAAGCTCAGTTGTGGCAGGCCAATTCTCCCTAATAATCAAACAAACAGGCCTGTGTAGCACTTCAGTTACACAGACAGATTTCCACAGAGCAGCACAGACTAACAGTATGGGGAAGCTAGAAGTGGACACGGGGTGGGGGCACTGCGGGAGCTGGAATGCCCGCAGCTGCAAGAAGATGTCTGGGAACACAGAAACTCTCTCTCCTAGATAAGCAAAACACAGCAGCACAAAGGCAACTGTTTGAATAAATTTATTGGAGAGTCTAAGGCAGCTCTCCAGACCAAGTTGTAAAAGAGATAAGATAGAAATAGTCACCAGTAACACAATAGACAGGCCTTAAAGGTACTGGGGTTCTCACAGCTTAATCAAACTTAGCAAGCCTCTGAGCTTCTAGTTGAAACAAAATTAGTTGCCAGTAGACTTAGGCAAATGCTATACTGTACATAGGCACATAACCCTAACCTATATAAGCATAAGAAAATTGTACAACTTTGAGTTGGTCTGGTGGAATTTTCTCCAGCCTTCTCCCTGTGTACAGTTACAGCAATGAATTCCCTTCTTTCCTAATTTTTCTGCTTCTCGTTATTGGGAGTCAAGAAAACGCAGCCAGACCCAGCTTAGTTCTGGGACCACAGTGAGTTCCACTGGTTTTACCAAAGAAATATATCAAATGTTAAAAATAAGTAAAACAAATTTTACATTGTGTCTTTCCAAAAATTGTAAAGAAGATTTCTCAATTCATTTTTAGAAGCTGGTGTTACCTTGATTTCAAAACCAATGCCAAAGACAGAACCAATGCCAAAAAAAGAAAAAAATTAGAGACTAATATCCCTCATAAATATAGAAACAAAACTCCTTAAAATTTTAGCAAATTAAATCTAATAATATGTAAAAAAGATTGTACACTATGAACATGCTAGGTTTATTCCAGGGATGAAAAGCTGACTTTATTCTGGAAAATAGTTTGGCAATCTCTTTAAAAATGAAATATGTGATTACCTTATTACCCAGTATTGTATTCCTAGGCGTTTACCCCAGGGAAATAAAGACTTATGTGTTTACACAAAAAGCTGTGCAAGAATCTTTTTAACAGTTTCATTCATAATAGCTAAAAATGGAAAAAGAATGAGATGTCTTTCAGAATGTAAATGGTTAAGCACAGTATGGTATATCCACACTATGAAATATCACTCTTCAGTAAAAAACAACAAACTAGATACATGCAACAACCTGGATGCATCTCCAGAAAATTAAAAGGTGGAAAGAAAGACAATCCTGAAGAGTTCCATACTGTGTGATTCTATTTATAATAACATTTTTAAAATGGCAACATTATAGAAATAAAGAACACATTAATGATTTTGCCTGGGATTGAAGAAAAGGTGGACGTGGATGAAAGTGGGTGTGGTCACAAAACAGTAGAGGATCATGCCTGTAATCCTAGCTATTTGGGAAGCTGAAGTGGGAAGATTGCTTGAGGCTGACAGTTCAAAGCCAGCCTGAACAACATAGCCAGGCCTCGTCGTCTCTAAATAGATAAAATTAGCCGGGGTAGTGGTGTGCTCCTGTAGTCTCAGCTACTTGGGAAGCTGAGGTAGAGGATCACTTGAGCCCAGGAGTTTGAGGCTGCAGTGAGCTATGATTGTGCCACTGCATTGTAGCTTGGGCAACAGAAACCTCATCTCTAAAAAAAAAAATGCATGAGGAAAGATTGTGGTGATAGAGGGGTTCTGCATCTTGATTGTATCAATGCCAGGATCCTGGCTGTGATAGTATATTATGGTTTTGCAGGATTCTTTTTCGGGGAAAAGGTAAAGTGTACATGGGATTTCTCTGTATTATTTTTTACAATAGCATGTGCAGCTATGAGTATCTTAAAAGGTTTAATTTGAAAAAAAAGCATGTCCTAGTTACATCTGTTGGATTTTTTTAATTAAAGAAAACCTCGAAGTGTGCCTAATTTCGTCTTCTCAATAGAGTAAAATACAGAGCCAAGAGATTACCAAGAATATACTGTGATTGGGTATTGATTATATAAAATGAATGCCATAATTATTTACAACTACAAGGGATACATTTTGATATGCAAGATTTCCTATGTTTAAAGATGTTAAAAACATTTATATACTTACAGATATTAAATGTTATAAAAGGTTTTTTTATTTCTATAGACCCCTTAGGTATCTGGCATTGATATTAGCAGTAGAAGTCTATTTTTCTTTCAGTTGACATCTTATTAGGAAGCTCTATAGCAGGAACGTGTGGTGATGCCCATATTTGTATAACAAAATAAGTGTAAAAATCTGCATAGACTGGGCACAGTGGTTCACGCATGTAATCCCAGCACTTTGGGAGGCCAAGGAGGGTGGATCACCTGAGGTCAGGGGTTTGAGACCAACCTGACCAATATGGTGAAACCCTGTCTCTACTAAAAATACAAAAATTAGATGGGTGAGGTGGTGGGTTCCTGTAATCCCAGCTACTCAGGAGGCTGAGGCAGGAGGATTGCTTGAACCCGGGAGGCGGAGGTTGCAGCGAGCTGAGGTCATGCTACTGCACTCCAGCCTGGGTGACAGAGCAAGACTCTGTCAAAAAAAAAAAAATGTGTAAAACAAGAATGTAGATAATCATGATTAAGACAATATTTACAAATAAGAATGGTTTTTATTAGTTGAGACAAAGAAAAAATAAGTAGTTTTGAAAAGAATGTATTTATTTGATCCTTTTATAAGAATAGTCCTTTTTCTTTTCAACATCTGACTGTACTTTTAAATTAAAATAGTGCCCATCTGTGTTTCGGCCTTGCAAAATGCTAAGGGACTTTTGTGTGAAAGCCTGGAATGGATTTACTACATCATTTGCTACTGGCAGCGCTGAGAGGAAGAGGTAATAAAAATATATCTGTGCAGCAGTTCTGGTGGATATAATTCTGGGGATCTCCCAGCTTTAAAAAACTGGCACTTTGTATCTTGGACTACATTTGAAAAGAAACATAATTGTGAAAATCATGCAATTAGACTGAAGGCTATGGCAGAGTCATAGATATGTGTGCATATGTGTGCGTGCTGAAAATGTAGCTTGTGTTGTTCCATATACTTCCAAAGAAAAGCACAGATCCCAGTTCTTATATCTGTTCTCAGGCTCTTCATGCACTTTCTTGCAATCTCTGTGTATGCTTAGCACAAGAGAGGGGTGGAGTCAAAATGTCACCAGAAGCAAAAGAACCGTGTCAATGTTTTCATCATCCACTAGGGGAAAAGGGAAATTTTGCATTCATTCTACTGAAGGGAAATACTCCATTCCCCAATCACACATATATTTCTATGTGTAAATGCACTGAAATATTGCAAAAAGGGGGACAGGGCCAAGATGGCTGGCTAGAAGCAGTGGCAAACAGAGGCTTCCATTAAAAAGAACCGTAGTATCCTGTGAATCCTGCGCCAGCTACCAAGGTATCCAGGTTCTCTCATCAGAACTGACTACTTGGCTGGCATGATCCACAGAGAGGAAGGAAGAGCAGTGTGGTGTGGTGGCCCACCTGAGAACCACATGGGGCAGGGGACCCCCAAACTCCCAGCCAAGGGAGCTGGGGGGTGAGCGTGCCCAGCTTGGGAAACTGTGCTTTTTCCATGGAACTATGCAAGTCATGGATCAGAAGATCCCACTTGCAAACCCATGCTGCTGGGGCCTAGGGTCCCAACTCTGGAGCAGGGCAGATTCTCAACAGCCTCAGCTAGAATCTACTTAAGCCTGCGGAGCTCCTGGGAGGGGGAGAGACCAGCACCACAGCCGCAGCTACCTGCTATCTAAGCCTTTTGAGCTCTTGTGGGAGGGGCAGCACCTAGCACTGGTACTCAAACTGCCTAACACACTAAGCTCCCTGGGCAAGGCAAGGGCAGCATCCATCTCTATAGCTCCAAGCTGTGCTTTTTCCCTGCTGGAGCCAGGGAGGCTGGACGACTTGGTCTCAAGAGGTGTCCCCCACAGCCCAAAACTCCGGCTATGGCAGACAGCAGCCAGAGCGCCTCTTCATGCCTGACACTGACTCATCCTTCCTCACTGGGTGGGGCCTCCCTGCAGGAACTCCAACAGCTCCAGCCAGAGGCTCAGGGACAGAAAGCTGATCTCTGTGGACCTGAGACCCGAGGAGGAGGGGTGGCCGCAATCTCTGTGAACCAGCAGACTTAGCCTTTCCTCCTGGTAGTTCTGAGGAATCTGGGCAGCCCAGATGAGTGGGCCTCCCCCAACCAATGCACACACTCTCTACCAAGGTACAAAGTGCTGCGTTAAATGGGTCCTGTTCTCCATGCACCCAACCTGGTGAGACCCTCCAACAGGGGATTTTAGACACCTTATACAGGAGCAGTCCTACCTGCATCAGATTAGTGCCCCTTGAGGTCAGAGATCCTGGAAGAAGGGGCAGGCACCCATCTTTGCTGTCCTCCAGCCTCCTTGAATGACACCTCCAGGCACCCAGGCACGGGAGAGAACCAGATGAATAGGGCCTGAAATGAACCCCTGGCAAACTGCAGCAGCCCTACAGAAGAGGGACCTGACTATTTAAAGAAAAACAAACAAAGTGACAACAACAGCATCAACAACAACAAAAAGTCCCCTCCAAAACCCCATCCAAGGGTCAGCAGCCTCAAAGATTGAAAGTAGACAAACTCATGAAGATAAGAAAGAATTTTTAAAAAACTGAAAGCCCAGGCCGGAAGCGGTGGCTCACACCTGTAATACCAGAACTTTGGGAGGCCGAGGCGGGTGAATCACAAGGTCAGGAGATCGAGACCATCCTGGCTAACACGGTGAAACCCTGTCTCTACTAAAAATATTAAAAAACTTAGCCAGGCGTGGTGGCGGGCGCCTGTAGTCCCAGCTACTCAGGAGGCTGAGGCAGGAGAATGGCGTGAACCTGGGAGGCGGAGCTTGCAATGAGCCGAGATCGCGCCACTGCACTCCAGCCTGGGTGACAGAGTGAGACTCTGTCTCAAAAAAAACAAAAAACAAAAAACTGAAAATCCAAAAGGCCAGAATGCCTCTTCTCCTCCTAATGATCATAATGCCTCCCCGGCAAGGGCATAGAACTGGATGGAGGATGAGATGGATGAATTGATACAAGTAGGCTTCAGAAGATGGGTAATAAAAAACTTGGCTGAGCTAAAGAAGCATGTTGTAACCCAATGCAAAGAAGCTAAGAACCTTGATAAAAGGTTAGAGGAGCTGCAAACTAGAATAAGCAGTTTAGAGAGTAACATAAATGACGTGATAGAGCTGAAAAACACAGCACAAGGACTTCATGAAGCATATACAATACCAATAGCAGAATCAACCAAGCAGAAGAAAGGATATCAGAGTTCAAAGACCACCTTGATGAAATAAGGCATGCAGACAAGGTTAGAGAAAAATGAATAAAAAGGAATGAACAAATCCTCCAAGAAATATGGGACTATGTAAAAAGACCAAGCCTATGATTGATTGGAGTACCTGAAGGAGGTGGGGAGAATGGAAACAAGCTGGAAAACACACTTCAGGATATTATCCAGGAGAACTTCCCCCAACCTAGCAAGACAGGCCAACAGGCAAATTCGGAAAATACAGAGAACTAAGATACTCCACAAGATGATCAATCCCAAGACACATAATCATCAGACTCTCAAAGATTGAAATGAAGGAAAAATTGTTAAGGGCAGCCAGAGAGAAGGGCCAGGTAACTGACAAAGGGAAGCCCATCAGACTAACAGCACTTTTCAGCAGGAACCCTACAAGCCAGCAGAAATTGGGAAGCAATATTCAACATTCTTAAACAAAAGAATTTTCAACCCAGAATTTCATATCCAGCCAAACTAAACTTCATAAGCAAGGAGAAATAAAATCCTCTCTAGACAAGTAAATGCTGAGGTGTTTTGTCGCCACCAGGCTTGCCTTGCAAGAATTCCTAAAGGAAGCACTAATATGGAAAGGAAAAAGCAGTACCAGCCACTGCAAGAACA
>NW_012121598.1:2080517-2124862 GCF_000951035.1 Colobus angolensis palliatus | reverse complement strand
AAAAAAAAAAAAAAAAAAAAAAAAGCAAGGGTTGCCATCCAAGTCTTTGACAAAACAGACTTTAAACCAATGAAGATCAAAAAAGATAAAGAAGGGTAAAGGGATCAACTCAACAAGCAGAGCTAACTATCCTAAGTATGTATGTACCCAATACAGGAGCACCCAGATTCATAAAACAAGTTCTTAGAGACCTACAAAGAGACTTAGACTCCCACACAATAATAATGGGAGACTTTAACACCCCACTGTCAATATTAGACAGATCAAAGAGACAGAAAATTAACAAGAATATTCAGGACTTGAACTCAGCTCTGGATCAAGTGGACCTGATAGACATCTACAGAACTCTCTACCCCAAATCAACAGAATATACATTCTTCTCAGTGCTACATGGCACTTATTCTAAAATTGACCACATAATTGGATGGGAAACACTCCTCAGCAAATGAAAAAGAATAGAAATCATAACAAACAGTCTCTCAGACTACAATGCAATCAAATTAGAACTCAGGATTAAGACACTCACCCAAAACCAAACAACTACGTACAAGTTGAACAACCTGCTCCTGAATGACTACTGGATAAAAAATAAAATTAAGTCAGAAATAATGAAATTCTTTGAAACCAATGAGAACAAAGTGACAATGTACCAGAATCTCTGGGACACAGCTAAAGCAGTGTTAAGAGGGAAATTTAGAGCACTAAATCCCACATCAGAAAGCTAGAAAAATCTCAAATTAACACCCTAGCATCACAATTAAAAAGGCTAGGGAAGCAAGAGCAAATTGATCCAAAAGCTAACAGATGACAAGAAATAACTAAGATCAGATCAGAATTGAAGAAGATAGAGACAAAAACAAACAAACAAAAAAGCCTCCAAAAAAAAAATCAAGGAATCCAGCAGCTGGTTTTTTGAAAAAATTAGCAAAATAGATAGACAGCTAGCTAAACCAATAAAGAAGAAAAGAGAAGAATTAAATAGATGCAATAAAAAACGAAAAAGAAGGTATTACCACTGACTGCACAGAAATACAAACTACCATCAGAGAACACTATAAACACCTCTATGCAAATAAACTAGAACATCTAGAAGAAATGGATACATTCCTGGACACATTCACCCTCCCAAGACTAAACCAGGAGGAAGTCAAATTTTTGAATTTTGAATAGACTAATAACAAGTTTTGAAATTGAGGCAGCATTCTACAAAAGCCCAGGATCAGAAAGATTCAAGCCAAATTCTAACAGAAGTACAAGGAGGAGGTGGTACCATTCCTTCTGAAACTATTCCAAACAACTGAAAAGGAGGGACTCCTCCCTAACCCATTTTAAGAAGCCAGCTTCATTGTGATACCAAAACCTGGCAGAGACACAATACAAAAAATGTTTGGCCCTGATGAACACTGATGTGAAAATCATTAATAAAATACTGGCAAACCAAATCCAGCAGCACATCAAAAAACTTATGCATCACGAACAAGTTGGCTTTATCCCTGGGATGCAAGGTTGGTTCAGCATACACTAATCAATAAACAAAATCCATCACATAAAACAGAATCAAAAACAAAATCCGTGTGATTATTTCAATATATGCAGAAAAGGACTTCGATAAACTTCCACATTCCTTCATGTTAAACACTCTCAGTAAACTAGGTATTGATAGAACATAGCTCAAAATAATAAGAGCTATTTATGACAAATGCACAGCCAATATCGTATTGAATGGGCAAAAGCTAGAAGCATTCCCTTTGAAAACCAGTACAAGACAAGGATGTTCTCTCTCACCACTGCTATTCAACGTAGTATTGGAAGTTCTGGCCAGGGCAATCAGGCAAGAGAAAGAAATAAATGGTATTCAGATAGGAAGAGACAGAGTCAAATTGTCTCTATTTGCAGATGACATAATTTTTTATTTAGAAAACCCCACAATTTCAGCCCCAAAACTCCTTAAACTGATAACCAACTTCAGCAAGGTCTCAGGATACAAAATCTATGTGTGAAAATCACAAGCAGTTCTTTACATCAACAATAGACAAGCAGAGAGCCAAATCATGAATGAACTTCTATTCACAATTGCTACAAACAAAGTAAAATACTTAGGAATACAAAGTATAAGGGACATGAAGGACGTCTTCAAGGAGAACTACTTCAAGCAAATGAATAGATTACTACTTCAAGGAGAACCGCTGCCCAAGGAAAGAAGAGAGGATATACACAAGTGAAAAAATATTCCATCCTCATGGATAGAAGGAATTAATATTATAAAAATGACCATACTGCCCAAAATAACTTATAGGTTCAATACTATTCCCATCAAATTACCATTGACATTCTTCACAGGATTAGGAAAAAGCTACTTTAAATTTCATAGGGAATCAAAGAAGAGCCTGTATAGCCAAGACAATCCTAAGGAGAAAGAACAAAGCTGGAGGCATCACAGTACCTGACTTCACACTATACTACATGGCTACAGTAACTAAAACAACATGGTACTTGTACCAAAACAGTTATATAGAACAATGGAACAGAACAGAGATCTCAGAAATGATGCCATACATCTACAACCATCTGATCTTTGACTAACCTGACAAAAACAAGCAATGGGGAAAGGATCTCCTGTTCAGTAAATGGTGCTGGGAAACTGGCAAGCCATATGCAGGAAACAGAAACTGGACCTCTTCCTTACACCTTATACAATAATTAACTCAAGACAGATTAAAGACTTAAAGGTAAAACCCAAAACCACAAAAACCCTAGAATAAAACCTAGGCAATACCATGCAGGACACAGGCATGGGCAAAGACTTCATGAGGAAAACGCCGAAAGCAATTGCAACAAAAGCCAAAATTGACAAATGAGGTCTGATTAAACTAAAGAGCTTCTGCACAGCAAAAGAAACTATCATCAGAGGGAACAGACAACCTACAGAATGGGAGAACATTTTTGTAATCTACCCATCTGACAAAGGTCTAATTTACAAGGAACCTGAACAAATCTACAAGGAAAAAAACAACCCCATCAAAAAATGGGCAAAGGATATGAACCAACACTTATCAAAAGAAGACATTTACAGAGCCAACAAACACATGAAAAAAAGTTCAACATCACTGATCATTAGAGAAATGCAAATCAAAATCACAATGAGATACTATCTCATGCCAGTAAGAATGGTGATTGTTAAAAAGTCAAGAAACAATAGATGCTGGCTAGCCTGTGGAGAAATAGGCTTGCTTTTACACTGTTAGTGGGAATGTAAATTATTTCAACCATCATGGAAGACAGTATGGGAATTCCTCAAAGATCTAGAAACAAATACCATTTGACCCAGCAATCCTATTACTGAGTATATACCCACAGTAATGTAAATCATTCTACTCTAAACACACATGCACATGTATGTTTATTGCAGCACTATTTACAATAGCAAATTCATGGAACCAACCCAGATGACCATCAGTGACAGACTGGATAAAGAAAATGTGGTACCTGTACACCATGGAATACTACACAGCCATTAAAAGTAATGAGATCATGTCCTTTACAGGGACATGGATGAAGCTGGAAGCCATCATCCGCAGCAAAATAACACAGGAATAGAAAACCAACCACCACATGTTCTCTCTCATAAGTGGGAGCTGAACAATGAAAACACATGGACATAGTGAGAGGAACAACACACATCAGGGCCTGTTGGGGGCTGGGAGTGAGGGGAAAGAATTTAGAGTGTGGGTCAATAGGTGCAGTAAACCACCATGACACACATCTATGTCTGTAACAAACTTGCATGTTTTGCACATGTATCCAGAACTTAAAGTAAATTTTTTTAAAAAAGAAAAAAAATTGTGAACAATTATAGAACAATTACATGCAATAGAAATATATTAATTCATTTAAAATACTATAATTTTACATTGACTGTCCAGTATTATTTTCCTGTCTTTTTATGATCTCTAGCTCAATTTCTCAAAGGCCTTATGAATTTACAGAATTAAGTTAAGAATTGCCCATTTGTCCATTATATCCTCGAAAGCTGCATTGTTCAGGTTTCAGTTGAAATAATGTTACATAAAAATAATCCAAAACTTAATTGTTTGCCACATTGAGCATTAATTCCTTCTCGTGGATATGCAAGTAGGCTATAGTTCTTTTAGGCTTGGCTGGGATCAGCTGAAGTCATCTCCTGGATGACATTTGGGTTCAAAGCTGCTTCACGTGTCTACCTATAATTTTTATTACTTAACCTGCTGCACTTGCTGTTATCTTGTATAATATTAACAGAAGTGGGGATAGCAAGTTATTCTTGCGTGGTTCACTGTCTCAGAGGGATTAAATTCCATTTTTTTACGATTAGGTATAACATATTTTGTGGAAACTCTTTATCAGTATATGCAAGTTCCTTTCCTCCATGTTTGCTAAGAGTTTGTATTACAGATGCTGAACTAGATTGAGAGTTTTATGGCATATGCTGAAATGGTTTCATGTTTTGTTTTCTGCTGATAATATAGTGAATTGTATTATGCATTATTATTTCTTGATGTTGGACCAAACTAGCACTCATGGAATAACTCAAATGTTCATATTTTATATGTATTACAAAATTCAATTTACTATAATTTGAAGTAGAATTTGTGTTAACAATGGGACATGAGTCTGAAATTTTTGCTTCTTTTCATGTTATTGTCAGATTTTGACATCAAATTCATGCTGGCCACATGAAATGAGTTGGAAAGTGTTATCTTTTTTTAATGTGTGTATAATATATTTTAAAATGTGTATATATGTACATGTATTCTGAAGTTTTAAAAGGTTGACACTATTTAATTTTAAAAACTTCAAAAAACCTCAGAAGGCAGCCATCTGGGTCTTATGCTCTATTTGTAAAAACATTTTATGTGCGATTTTGATTTATTTAATAAAATAGGGTTAGATTTTCTTCTTAAGCCAGTTTTCTGTAGTATTGTTAAATGAATTAGTCCAATTTATTGGCTACATTTCCTGCAAGATGACTTTTATTATTGTTTTCATGTCTTTAGACTCTGCAGGGATTTCCCTTTATAAAAAATTCTTGATACTCATGATCTGTGGTTTCTTCTTTTAATTAGCCTTGCTGTGGATTTAACAATTGTATTGGTCTTCTCAAAGATGAAGCATTTGTTACTATTTTCCCAATTGTACATTTATCTTTTTTATTAATAGCTTCAGTTGTTTTCCTATTTCAATTTATTAATTTTCTTTCAAAATTCAAAAAATTTTGCTGTTTTTCAGTAACTTTTTGAAATGGATACTTATATTAATTTCCACACTTTATTTATTTTATGCATTTTAACTTCTATATTTCTAAGCACTGATTTAGCTGTATAGCTCAAAGTTTTTCTATTTTTTATGTAACATTTCAATTATCATTCAATTAATATATTTTCTAATGCCTTTTTGTTATCTACTTAAGCTATTGTGTTATTTAAACATATATGGCTTAAGTTTAATTAGATCCTATTTGTCAATATTTGCTTTTATTGCTGCTTTAGTCAGGGTTCTCTAGAGGGACATAACTAATAGGATAGATGTATATATAAAGGGGAGTTTATTAAGGAGTATTGACTCAAAGGATCACAAGGTGAGGTCTCACAATAGGTCATCTGCAACCTGAGGAGCAAGAAAGCCAGTCTGAGTCCCAAAACCTCAAAAGTAGGAAAGCCAGCAATGCAGCCATCAGTCTGTGGTTGAAGGTCCAAGAGTCCCAAAGCTGAAGAATTTGGAGTCCAACTTTCAGGGCAGGGAGCATCCAGCACAGGAGAAATAGCTGATTAAATGGTGTCCACCCAGATTGAGGGTGGGTCTGCCTTTCTCAGTTCACTGACTCAAATGTTAATCTCCTTTGGCGATACTATCACAGACACACTCCAGAACAATACTTTGCTTCCTTCAGTCCAATCAAGTTGACAATATTAACCATCACAAGTCCACCCCTTGTCAACTTGAACCCATAAACATCTCCTGAAATCATATATAATCTTCAAATAATGACGATATTAAGGTCATAATTATGCCTAACATAATACAGCTATCCTTTGTACAACCAGAAATGCACCAGTCCCCAACTCCAATGCTATCACATAGAGTTAACAACACTTAATTGTTTATATAGAGTCAATAAATCTTATGTCACATGATAAAGGAAAAATAAAGGGAATAAGATGAAGATATTTTCTTAGTACAAGTGTATATATGCACAAACATGTTCTTAACAAAATAAGGAGGAAATACACATGACAATTACAATCCTCAGTTCTGCAACTGGTCACGTGGTAATAGCTACCCATTCTGTATTCTATTTGCCTTCAGCAAATACCTTAGCAAGTCATGGGTTTTTTTTACCTGGTAGAGTGACCTAAATCTTCATTCCTGAAGGATCTAGGCCATTTGTAGTCCTGCCTGGATTGGGCTGTTGTAGTTTCCCCATTGACCTTAGTCACACGGCATGGTAATAATAAGAGATGCCCTAAGGGAGCTCCTGTATTCCAAACATACTCTTCCTTACCTCCATTGTAAAGTAGTAGACTGATTTCATCTTGATATTCTGGGTCAGTTACCCCAGCCAACACTGTAACTCCCTTCTTAGCCTGTTTACTTAAAGGTAAGAGGAGCCCAAAATGGCCAGGTGGCAATCTTAACTTCCAGTTTAATGGAACCATTGTGTCTCCTGGTGGCAGTGTCCTTCCTTCTGGAACTAAGACTTCTAGGCCAGCAGAACATAATGTCACAGGAACAGGAAGCAAAAGTGGATCATTAGGGGTGATGGTGCTTGGTGCCACTTCCACTTCCACACCTTGATTCCTGGACCCATGAATCCTGGATATGGTAGAAGCAGTACCATATATTGGATGCTGATTCAGAGCATACACAGACTTCTGGAGAACTTTGCCCCAGCCCTGCAAAGTAGTGTCACCTAGTTGGCATTGTAATTGCGACTTCAAAAGGCCATTCCACCATTCTATCAATCCAGCTGCATCACTGATCATCAGAGAAATGTAAGCCAAAACCACGATGAGATACCATCTCACACCAGTCAGAATGGCTACTATTAAGCTGTCAAAAAATAACAGATGCTGGCAAGGTTGTGGAGAAAAGAGAATCCTTACACGTTCTTGGTGGGGATGGAAATTAGCTCAACCATTATGTAAAGCAGTGTGGCAATTCCTCAAAGAGCTGGAAACAGAACTGCCATTTCACTCAGCAATCTCATTACTAGGTATATATCCAAAGGAATATAAATCATCTTGCTCTAAAGACACATGCACATGTTTATTGCACCACTAATCACAATAGCGCAGATACGGAATCAACCTAAATAGCCATCTATGGAAGATTGGGTAAAGAAAATATGGTACATATACACCATGGAATACTATGCAGCCATAAAAGAGAATGAGAGCATGTCCTTTGTAGGAACATGGATGGAGCTGAAAGCCATTTCCCTTAGCAAACTGATGAAGAAACAGAAAACCAAATACCATATGTTCTCATTTATAAGTGGGAGCTTAATGATGAAAATGCATGGTCACAAAGAGGGGATGGACAGACACTGTGGCCTACTTGAGGGCAGAGGGTGGAAGGAGGGGGAAAATTAGAAAACATAAATATTGTGTGTTAGGCTTAGTACCTGGGTGATGAAGCAATCTGTACAAAAAACCCTCATGGCCTAAGTTTACCTATACAACAAACCTGCACATACACCCTCGACCTAAAATAAAAGTTTAGAAAAATAATTATCTGGCTTCTATGATCACACCACTGTACTCAAGCCTGGAAAATAGATCAAGACTTTGTCTCTAAAAAAACAACCACATGAAAAAAAATCCATACATCTGAGGTTTTTCTGGTTATACACACACATACACACACACAAACACAGACACACATACACCCTGAGGTTTTTCTGGAGATATATATAGATTATCTATCTATCTATCTATCTATATATATATATGTGTGTGTGTGTATATATACACATGTGTGTGTGTGTGTGTGTATATATATATATTTTTTTCTACAAATTTTTAGTTCAATTCTACTTTGGTCAGAAAGCAACATTGAGCATTTTCTTATGTTTAATTACCTGGTTATATTTGGTAAATATTCTGTGTGCATGTGAAAAGAATATGTACTCTGCCTTTGTTGGGTGCAATATTCCATATGTGTCAATTGAATTGAGTTGCTAAATTGCGTTGTTCACATTTTCTAATCATCTACAGATTTTTTTCTTTTTATTAAGTACTAAAGAATACATGTGAAAATCTTTCCCTATGATTTTGAATTTCCTTATATCTCTTTTTATTACTGAAATTAGGTTATTAGGTACATATGGATTATAATACCTTTCTGATAAAGCAACATCTCATTATTCACTTTTATGCTTAATATTGAATACTCTTGTCATACCTAATAATGTTTTTATGTTAAAATGTCCTGTGACTAATATTAGTACAGTGATACCAGCTTTTATTTGGTTCGGTTTTTCATCCAATACATTTTTCATTATATTATCTTCCACTTTTCTGTCTTCTTAAATTTATACAATATAAAGTTGTTTTTAAATCTAATTTGAGAATTTAATCTACTAACATATGATTGCAGATATATTTGAATTTAAATCTGTCATCATACTATTTTTCATCACACCATTTTTCCTTAGTTTTTAATCCCCTCTTGTTTTCTTTTAGGATTAATAAAGTATTAATCCTATTTCTGTATTTCTACACTGTTGACTTTGTAGTTAAAATTTTTAAATTATTTTCACAATGGTTACCCAAGATATCATAGCATGAATCCTTAACTAATTAAAGCTTAAAATAAATTAATCATTTACATCTTTATTGTCAAAGCAAGAAACTTAGAACACTCAAGTCCATTTATCTGTCTACTAAAGTGCTTTGGGGTGTATGTTCTAGTTGTACACCTATATATATTATATTAAATAATATCATTGTGCAATACAGTAAATATTTATGTTTAACCACATATATACCATTTTCTTTGTTCAGCATTTATTTTTTAAACTTCCATTGGACATCATTACTCTTTTGCCAAAAGAATTTACTTTGTGCCTTTAGTAAGTCTTCTAGTTAGGAGGGTTTAGCAGAGAATAAATTCTCCCAGTGTTCATTTTTCCTGTCAATATCTTTGTTGTACATTCATTTTTGTAGAATATTATCACTGCATATAGAATTCTAGTTTGGCAGTGTTTTTCTTCTGGCACTTAGAAGAAATGGATTTTTATTTTTCTGGTGTCCATAATTTTTGTTGGAAAGTAAGCTATGAGTTGATTGTTGCTCTTTGAAGTTCATATGTCTGTATTTTTTCTCTCTGGCTGCTTATAAGAGTTTCTTCTCTATATTTAGTTTTCAGAAGTTTGGCTCTTTGCTTAGGTTTGGTTTTCTTTGTATTTTGTTGTTGTTATTGTTAGGTTGGTGCAAATGTAATTGTGTTTTTGCCATTGACAATAATGATTATTTTTGCACCAACCTAATACCATTCATTGAGCTACCTAAAATTCTAAATGTCTGTTTTTTTTCCATCAATTTTGGAAAATTCTTGGACAGTATATTTTCATCTATTGTTTTTGACCTATTAATTTTTTTCTCTCTTTTTGAAACTTCCACAAGTCTTCTAGATTTTCTGACTGTAACCCACATGTCTTTTTCTGTCTTGTCTTTATTGGTCATACCTTGCTATCTCTGTACTTCAGTCTGAATATATTCTATTGAATTATCATCAATTCACTAATACTTTTATCTGCTAAATTTCATGTCTTTTTAATCTGATATACTACATTGTCATTTTTATTTATAGTAATTTTAGGTTTTAAAGTTTATATTTGCTATTCTTTATCAGCATGAGTCCTTTGATACAATTTCCCACTTGTAATTTATTCTGTTTAATATATTAATCAGAATTAGTTTAAAGCTCCCATTTGAAACTCCAATATTTAGATGACCTGAAGTGTGTTTCTATGATGTCTCAACCTCTCCTCCCCCATGACATTTTGTCACATGTTTCTAACAACTGGTATGTGGGTGATATTTTATGAAGTGCCATCATTTGTTTATAGGTATTTTAGTGGGCTTTATATGTCATTTGATATATGTTTTTGATGGATACTGTCTTAGTCTGTTTTCTACTGCTGAAACAGAATATCTGAAACTGGGCAATTGATAAAGAAAATAAATATTTTCTCATATTTCTAGAGCCTGAGAAGTTCGATATCAAGGTATTGTCATCTGGAAAGGGCTATCATGCAGTGTCATCCCATGGTAGAAAGTGGAGGAGCAAGAGAGCATAAAAGAGAAAGGGATTATGAAAGAGCAAGAGAACAAGAAGGAGTCAAACTCACTTTTACAACAAATCCACTTTTGTGATAATTAACTTGCTCCAACAGCAATGACATGAACTCATTGTATTAGTCAGAGTTCCTTAGAGGGACAGAAATAATAGGAGATATATATATACATGCAAAGGAGAGTTTATTAATAATAGGATATATATATGTATGTAAAGGGGAGTTTATTAAGTATTAACTCACATGATCACAACATCCCACAATAGGCCATCTGCAAGCTGGGAAGCAAGGAGAACAAATCTGAGTCCCAAAACTGAGGAACTTTGGAGTCTGATGTTCGATGGCAGGATGCATCCAGCATGGGAGAAAGATGTCAGGCTGGGAGGCTAGGCCAGTCTAGCCTTTTCACGTTTTTCTGTCTGCTTTATATTCTAGCTCTGTTGGCAGCTGATTAGATGGTGCCCACCCAGACTACGGGTGAGTCTGACTTTCCCAGCCCACTGAATAAAATGTTAATCTCCTTTGGCAACACCCTCACAGACACACCCAAGATCACTACTTTGCATCCTTCAATCCAATCAAGTTGACACTCAGTATTAACCATCATACCCATTTATAAGGATGGAGCCTTCATGACCTAATCACCTTTTATTAGGTACCACTTTCCAACACATGAACTCTGGGGGACACATTCAAACTATAGCATTCTTTCCCTGGTCCCCCAAATTTATGTTCTTTGTATTTATTTAAATGCAAATGACATTTAATCCATCTCAATAATTCCAAAAGTCTTATGTCATTCCAACATCAACTCAAAAGTTCAAAGTTCAGATTTATCCAAGGAGATACATGTTAGACTAGAGGCATGATTCATCTTGAGGCAAATTCCTCTTCTGCTGTGAGCCTGTGAAATTAACAAGTTAATGCTTCTCAAATGCATTGGTGTAACAAGCAAAGAATAGACATTCCCATTCCAAAGGGAGAAATAAGCAAAACAGAAGGAGTCACAGGTGCCAAATAAGTCCAAATCCCAACAAGGTGCACAACACTAAAGCCTGAAAGCTGGAGAGTCATCTTTGTTGATTCCCTATCAACAAAGGTCACATCCTGGTCACATTTTAATGAGTTTGAGAGTCCCAAGGCTTCAGGAAGTTCTACCCGCATGGCTATGCTGGGCTCAGTCCACACAATAGCTGTCATGAGTTGAAATCCCAGGCCTGCAGCACCTCCCAGGGTGATGCTGCAAGCTGGTAGCTCTACAGTTTTGGTGTCTTGAGAGTGACCACACTCCCACAGCTGCGTGAGGCATTGCCCTAATTGTGGCTGTATGTGGTTGGGCCTCCAGGGCCCTCATTTTTGCTTGGCATTGCGCTAGTCAGGGCTTTCTGCAGTGGCTCTGCCCCTGTAACAAGTCTTTACCTGGTATCTTAAGCTGTTCATGACATCCTTTGAAATATAGGTGGAAAAAGCCATGCCCCTGCAGCTCTTGCGTCCTGCATTCCTACAGAATTAGCACCACATGGAGACCTCTAATGTTCATAGCTTGTGCCTTCTGAAACAGTGGATTGAACTGTACCTGGGCCCATTTGAGCCATGACTGTGGTGGCTGAAAAGTGATGTGCTGGAATGCAGGGAACAGAGACCCAGGTTCTTCTGAGAAACGAGCCTGTGAAGATTCTCTTGGTTGGGTCCCCTGAATCCATTCTGCTGTCTTAGTGCTCTGGACCTATGATAGGAGAGCCAGTCTTGAAGATCTCTAAAATGCCTTTAAGTTTTTCTTCCACTGTCTTGATGAATAACACCTAGCACTCTTTTATTCATGGTAATCTCTTTAGCTAATAGTTATTTGGCTCCACACTTTGTTTGCTCTCCTGAACACATTATTTTTAATTCTTTACATAGCCAGGGTTCAAAATTTCCAAATCTTTACACTCCGCTTCCCTCTTAATTATAAATTTAATCTTTAAGTCATTCTTTGGCTCTCACATGTCACTTACATGGTTAGAAGTAGCCACTCAGTAGCCTGAATGCCTTGCTGTTTAGATATTTCTTCCAGAGATATTCTAGTTCATTATTCTTAATTTTTCGCATTCCATAAAGCCACGGGACATGGACATAATTCCACCAAGTTCTTTGCTACTTTATAACAAAGATAACTTTGACTCCAGTTTTCAATACCTTGTTTCTCATTCCTGCTTGAGACCTCACAGAATGGCCTTTACTGTCCTTATTTCTACCAGCATTTTGGTCATGACCACTAAAGTCATCGCTATAAAAGATTCAGACTTTCCATAGATCTGAGGTAATCTTCTGAGCTCTCGAAAGAATTGCCCTTAATATTCTGCTCACAGCAATTTAGGCTTTTTCTAGCTTGGTACTCTAAATTATTTCAACCTCTACCAATTACCAAGTTCCAAAACCACTTTCACATATTCAGATATTTGTTAGCAACAGCCCTACTTCTCAGTACCAATTTTCTATCTTTGTATGCTTTCTGCTGCTGTTATAGAATGTCTCAGACAGGTTATTTATTTATTTATTATTTCAACAGGTTTTTAGGGAACAGGTGGTGTTTGCCTACATGGTGTAGTTGTTTGGTGTTGATTTCTAAGATTTTGGTGCACCCATCACTCCAACAGTGTCACTGTACGCAATGCACAATGTACACTCTTTTGTTCCTTCCCTCCACCCTTCCCCTTGAGTCCCCAAAGTCCATTGTATCATTCTTATTCCTTTGCATCCTCATATAGTAGCTCCCACTTATAAGTGTGTATATACAGTGTTTGGTTTTCCACTCTTGAGTTACTTCATTTAGAATAATAGTTTTCAATCCGTCTAGGTTGCTGTGAATGCCATTTTTTCATTCCTTTTTATGGCTAAGTAGTATTTCATTATATATATATCTATATATGTATCTATAGATAGATGTTATATATACATATACATAATGTGTATATATACACATATACATAACATATATGTACACATATATGTATATTATATGTTATGTATATTTTATGTATATAATGAAATACTACTTGGCTGTAAAAAGGAATGAAACAATGGCACTATATATAAGGTGTGTATATATCACACCATATTTTCTTTATATGGTGTGTATATATATATGGTGTGTGTATATATGGTATATATACACACTCACATGCACACATATACATACACACTCACACACACCATATTTTGTTTATCCACTCATTGATTGATGGGCATTTGGGCTGAAAAAAATTTATATTTTTGCAATAGTGAATTGTGCTTCTATAAATATGCATGTGCAAGTGTATTTTTTGTATAATGACTTCCTTTCCTCTGGGTAGATACCAAGGAGTGGGATTGTTGGATCCATTGGTAGATCTACTTTCAGTTCTTTAAGGAATCTCCACACTGTTTTCCATAGTGGTTGTACTAGTTTACTTTCCCACCAACAGTGTAAAAGTGTTCCCTTTTCACCACATCCATGCCAACATCTATTTTTTTTTTATTTTTAAATTATGACCATTCTTGCAGGAGTAAGGTGGTATCACATTGTGGTTTGGATTTGCATTTCCTGATAATTAGTGATGTTGAGTATTTTTTCATGTTTGTTGCTATTTGTGTGTCTTCTTTTGAGAATTGTCTATTAGTGGCCTTAGCCCACTTTTTGATGGGATTGTTTTTTCTTACTTGAGTTCCTTGTAGATTATGTATATTAGTCTTTTGTTGGATGCATAGTTTGTGAAGATTTTCCCCACTCTGTTGGTTGTCTGTTTGCTCTGCTGATTATTTCTTTTGGTGTGCAGAAGCTTTTTAGTTCAAGTATCATCTGTTTATCTTTGTTTTTGTTGTGTTTGCTTTTGGGTTCTTGGTGATACAGTTTTTGTCAAAGCCAATGTCCAGAAGGGGTTTTTATAATGTTATCTTATAGAAATTTAATGGTTTCAGGTCTTAGATTTAAGTCTGTGATCCATCTTGAGTTAGTTTTTGAATAATGTGAGAGATGAAGATCCAGTTTCATTTTTCTACATGTGGCTTGTCAATTATCCCAGCACCATTTGCTGAATAGTGTATTCTTTGCCTATTTGTTTTTGATTGCTTTGCCGAAGATTGGTTGACTGCATTTGGCTTTATTTCTGGGTTCTCCATTCTGCTCCATTGATTTATGTGCCTATTTTTCTGCCGGTACCATGCTGTTTTGTGGCTACAACCTTGTATTATAAAGTTGGGTAGTGTGATGCCTGCAGATTTGTTCTTTTTGCTTAGTTTTGCTTTAGCTATGTGGTCTCTTTTTGGTTTCATATGAATTTTAGGATTGCTTTTTCTAGTTCCGTGAAGAATGATGATGGTATTTTGATGGGAATTGCATTGAATTTGTAGATCTCTTTTGGCAGTATGGTCATTTTCACAATATTGATTCCACCCATCCATGATCATGGGATGTGTTTCCATTTGTTTTTGTCACCTGTGATTTCTTTCAGCAGCATTTTGTAGTTTTCTTTCATGTAGAGGTCTGTCAAGTCCTTGGTTAGGTATATTCCTAAGTATCTTATTGTTTTTGCAGCTATTGTAAAAGGGATTGAGTTCTTGATTTGATTCTCAGCTTGGTCACTGTTGGTGTATAGCAGTGCTACTGATTTGGGTATGTTGATTTTGTATCCTGAAATGTTACTAAATTCATTTATCAGTTCTAGGAACTGTTTGCATGAGTTTTGTTTTATTTTATTTTATTTTGAGACAGAGTTTCACTCTTGTTTCCCAGGCTGGAGTACAATGGTGTGACCTTGGCTCACTGCAACCTCTGCCTCCTGGGTTCTAGCGATTTATCCTGGCTCGGCCTTCCCAGTAGCTGGGATTACAGGTGCCGGCCACCACGCCCGGCTAATTTTTTGTATTTTTAGTAGAGATGGGATTTCACCATGTTGGTCAGGCTGGTCTCAAACTTCAGACCTCAGGTGATCCACCCACCTTGGCCTCCCAAAGTGCTGGGATTACAGGTGTGAGCCACCATGACCGGCTTGGTGAGATTTTTAGGGTTTTCCAGGTATATGATTAAATTGCTGGTGAACAGTGACAATTTGACTTCCTGTTTACCAGTCTGGATGCCCTTTATTTCTCTCTCTTGTCTGATTGCTCTGGTTAGGACTTCCAATACCATGTTGAATAGAAGTGGTGAAAGTGGGCATCCTTTTCTTCTTCCAGTTCTCAAGAGAAATGCGTTCAACATTTCCCCATTCGGTAAAATGTTGGTTGTGGGTTTGTCATAGATGTCTTTTATTACTTAAAGTATATTTCTTCTATGCTGATTTTGCTGAGGGTTTTAATCATAAAAGGATTCTGGATTTTGTTAAATGCTTTTTCTGCCTCTATCGAGATGATCATGTGATTTTTTAATTTTAATTCTTTTTATGAAGTGGGTCACATTTATTGACTTGTACATGTTAAACTATCCTTTCGTCCCTGGTATGAAACCCACTTGATCATGTTGGATTATCTTTTTGATATGCTGCTAGATTTGATTAGCTAGTATTTTGTTGAGGCTTTTTGCATCTCAGGGATGGTGGGCTATTGTTTCTTTTTTGTTAAGTCCTTTCCTGATTTTGGTGTTATAGTAGGTGTGAAGTGGCATCACATTGTGGTGTGATTTTTGTGATGACCAGTGTTGTTAAAAAGCCTATTCATGTGTTTATTTGCCATTAAAAATAAACCTTTGGAGAAATGTCTAAATCTTTTGAAAAAATTTTAAATTATTTGTAGTTTATTGTGGAGTTGTAAAAGTCCTCTATATATTCTTGAATATAACTTTCTTATTAGATATATAATTTGCAAATGCTTTCTCTTATTCTGTGGTTTACTTTTGCAATTTACTGATGCTATCTTTCAAGTACAACCATTTTAATTTTGAGAAAAGCCAATTTATCATTTTTTTCTCTTTCATTGCTTCTGATTTGTTGCTATATCTAAGAAACAACTGCTTAATTCAAGGCCACAAATATTTAACATTATGTTTTATTTTTAAATTTTTGTAATTGTAACTATTAGATTTAGGAGTTTTGTCCAAATTGAGTTAATTTTGTATAAGATGTGAGGTAGGGGTCCAAGTTAATTTTTTTGCATGTGTTTATTTTGTTGTCCTCGACATTTGTTCAAAAGACTATTCTTGGCACCATAGCTAACAACCAAGTTGCCATAATGTCTGGGATATTTTCTGAAATCCCAATTCTGTTTCATTGAGCTTCATGTTAATCTTTAGACTAGCACCAAACAGTCTAATAACAGTAACTCTAATAATTTTTCAGTAATTTTTAAAGAAATTTCCATTTACAAGATTATGTCATCTGCAAATAGAAACAGTTTCAATTCGTTATTTCCAATTGGAATGCATGCCTTTTAATTATTTTCTTCTTCTTCTTCTTCTTTTTTTTTTTGAGATGGAGTCTCACTTTGTGACTAGGCTAGAGTGCAGTGGTGGGATCTTGGCTCACTACAACCTCTGCCTCCTGGGTTCAAGCGATTCTACTGCCTCAGCCTCCCTAGTAGCAGGGATTATAGGCACCCACCACCACACCTGGCTAATTTTTGTGTTTTTAGTAGAGATAGGATTTCACCATGTTGACCAGGATGGTCTCGATCTCTTTCTTTTTTTTTTTTTTTTTTGTATTTTTTAGTAGAGACGGGGTTTCACCGTGTTAGCCAGGATGGAGCCTTGTGATCCCCCTGCCTCGGCTTCCCAACGTGCTGCGATTACAGGCATGAGCCACCACACCCGGACTTTTCTTTTCTAATTGTCTTCCATAGGGCTGCTAGCACAAGATTGAATAGAAGTGGTGAGAGTGGAGATTCTTATCTCCTCCTAATCATGAGGAGAGATACTTCTGTATTTCACTGCTAAGCATGCTGTTAGTTATGGGTTTTTTATTTATGTCCATTTTCTAGTTAAGAAAGTTCCCTGTATCTCTAGTTTCTTTTTTCTAATAATGAGTGTTTTATTTTTGTCAAATACTTTTTCAATAGTTCTTGAAATATGTTTTCTTTTCTCTATTATCTATTGAGATGAACATGTGATTTTAGTCTTTTATTCCATTAATATAGTGTGTTACATTGATTGATCTTTGTATGTTGAAATAAATTTGCTTTCCAGGGATAAATTCCATTTGGTCATGGTATGTTATCCTTTATACATATTGCTGAATTTGAAATGCTGATATTTGTTTGAAGGTTTTGCATTTATATTCATAACAGATATTGTTCTATCATTTTCTTTTGGTTTGTAGATGCCTTTGTCTGAATTTATTATTAGGCTATTAATAATTTGATAGAATGAGTTGGAAAGCTTCCTTTCCCTTTTACTTTTTATAAGCGTTTGTGTGGGAATGGTGTTCGTTCCTCTTTCAATATTTGACAGAATTCACCAGTGACCACTGGTCTTGGGATTTTGTTTCTGATAATTCTTTTAATCACTATTTCAATCTTTATACTTTATACTTGTTATAGGTCTATATAGATTTTCGATTTCTTTTTATGTTAGTTTCAATAGTTTGTGTTGTCTTTTTAGGAACGTGTTAATTTCATTTAAATTACCTAATTTTTCAGCATGTGATTTTTAATAATATTGTTTCTAAAAGTCAGTAGTAATGCCCACTCTTTCATTTCTGATTTTAGTAATATAACAATTTCTTATTTTTCTGTTGGTCAATCTAGCTTCGGCTTCATTATTTTTGTTCACCTTTCAATGAACCAAATTTTAGTTTTGCATACTTTCTCTAATGCTTTTATAGTCTCGATATCACTTATTTGCATTGAAACTCTTAATATTTTCTTTCTTTTGCTTACTTAGGGCTTAGTTCGCCTTCTTACTTCTAACTTCCTAAGATGAATGATTATTTAAGATTTTTCTTTTTTTTCAAATCTGGGTGTTTGCTGCCATAAATTTTCCTCTAAGTCGTGGTTTAGCTGCATGCTATACATATTGGTGTGTTGTATTTTTGTTTAATTCATCTCACTATATTTTCTAATTTCCATTGTGATTTATTCTTTGGCCTATTGTTTAGCAGTGTGTTGTTTAATGTCCATATTGAATTGCAAATGTACTTCTATTATTGATTTATATTATTTTTAGTGATTGAAGCCATGCTTTCAAAATTTCAATTCTTTTAATTTGATTTAGAGCTGTTTTTGTAGAACAATATGTCATTTATCCTACAGAATGTTTCATGTGCACTTAATACAGCTTTATATTATGCTCTTGTTAGTTTTCCACATTCTATATGTGTCTGGTCTATTTAGTGTGTAGTATTGGTTATGTGATCTATTCTCTTTGATGTTCTGTCTAGTTGTTCTGTACATTATTGAAAGCGATGCATTGAATTCTGGAACTATTAATTTTTGGGGGGCCTATTTATCCCTTCAATTCTTTTTTTTAAACTTTTATTTTCCAGGCACATGTGTAAATTTGTTATATGGGTAAATCACTTATTGCTGAGGCTTGGTGTATGAATGATCCCACCACCAAATTAGTGAGCATAATACCCACTATGTAGTCATCCAACCCACTCTCATTGCTACCCTCTCCCCTCAAGCAGTCCCCAGTATCTGTTGTTCCATCTTTGTGTCCATGTGTATTCAATGTTTTGCTCCCACTTGTAAGTGAGATGTGGTATTTGGTTTTCTGTTTCTGCATTAGTTCACTTAAGATAATGGCCTTCAGCTGCATCCATGTTGCTGAAAAGGATATAATTTCATTTTTTTTATGGCTATGTAGTATTCCTTGCTGTATATGTAGTATATTTTCTATATCCAGTCCACCATTGATGGGCATCTTGGTTGATTCCATGTCTTTGCTATTGTGTATACTGCATATGTCTCTTTGGTAGAACAATTCATTTTACTTTATATATATATACCCAATAATGGGATTACTGGATCAAATAGTAGTTCTATTTTAAGTTCTTTAAAAGTCTCCACACTGCTTTCCACAGTGGGTGAATAATTTACATTCCCACCAGCACTGTATGTGTTCCCTTATCTCTTCAACCTTGCCAGCATCTGTTGTTATTTGACTTTTTAATAACCACCATTATGACAGATGTGAGATGGTATCTCATTGTGGTTTCAATTTGTATTTCTCTAATGATTAGTTTAGATGGCATTTTAAAAATATACTTGTTAGCTGCATGTATGTCTTTCTTTTTTTTAGAAGTAGCTGTTCATGTCCCTTGCTCAAGTGTCCTTTGCTCATTTTTTAAATGGAGTTATTTATTTTTTGCTTGCTGATTTGTTTAAGTTTATTATAGTTTCTGGATATTAGGGCTTTGTCCAATGCATAGTTTGTGAATATTTTCTCCCATTCTGTAGGTTGTTTGTTAACTTTGTGTATAGTTTCTTTTGCTGTGCAGAAACTCTTTAATTTTATTAGATCTCACTTGTCAATGTATTTTTTTATAGCAACTGCTTTTAGGGACTTAGTCATCAATTATTTGCCAAGGTTGATATCCAGAATGGTATTTTCTAGGTTTTTTTTAAAAAAAGTTTTTATTGTTTTATGTCTACATTTAAGTCTCTAATCCATCTTGAGTTAATTTTTTGTACACTGTAAAAGATGGAGTCCAGTTGCAGTTGTCTGCATATGGCTAGCCATTTTTCCCAGTGCCATTTATTGAATAGGGAAGTCTTTCCCCATTGTTTATTATTGTCAGCTTTGTTGAAGATCAGGAAGTTGTAGGTGTGTGGCTTTATTTCTGGGTTCTCTATTCCGTTCCTTTGGTTGATGTGTCTGTTTTTGAACCAGTATCACACCGCTTTGGTTACTGTAGCCTTGTAGTATCATTTGAAGTCAGATAGCGAGATGCCTCTAGATTTGTTCTTTTTACTATGGATTGTTTTGGAGATTCAAGCACTTTTTTGGTTTCATATAAATTTTTAGAATAGTTTCTACTAATTCCATAAAAATTGACGTTGATAATTTGATAGGAATAGCATTGAATCTGTAGATTGCTTTAGGCACCATGGCCATTTAAACTATATTTATTCTTCCTATCCATGAGCATGGACTGTTTTTCCATTTGTTTGTGTCGTCTCTGATTTCTTTCAGCAGTGTTTTGTAATCTTATGAGATATTTCACCTCCTTGGTAAGCTCTATTCCTAGATATTATATTCTTTTAGGGGCTATTGTATTTCAATAAATGGAATTGTATTCTTGATTTGGTTCTGAGCTTAGACATTTTGTTGTATAGAAATGCTACTAATTTTTGTACGTTGATTTTGTGTCCTGAAGTCACTTATTAGTTCTAGAAGTCTTCTTGCAGATTGTATGGAAATTTCTAAGTATGGAATTATGTAGTCTGTGAAGAGAGATAGTTTGACTTCCTCTTTCCCGATTTCAATGCCTTTTATTTCTTTCTGTTGCTTGACTGCTCTGGCTATCACTTCTAGTGCTATGTTGAGTAAGTGTGGTGAGAATAAGAATTCTTGTATTGTTCCAATTCTCAAGAAGAATGCATTCAGCTTTTATTTGTTCAGTATGGTGTTGGCTGTGGGTTTTTCATAGATGGCTCTTATTATTTTGAGCAAAATATGAAACAATTTTGAATTTTATCTAAGGACTTTTTCAGCATCTATTCAGATGATGATGTGGTTTTTGTTTATATGGTGAATCACATTTATTGATTTGCACATGTTAAGCCACTTTGTATCTCAGCAGTAAAGCCTACTTAATCATAGTGAATTAGCTTTTTGATGTGTTCCTGGATTGGGCTTGCTAGTATTTTGTTGAGAATTTTTGGGTCTATGTTTATTAGAGATGTTGGCCTGAAGTTTTCTTTTTTTGTTGTGTCTCTTCTAGGTGTTGGTATCAACATGATGCTGGTTTTGTAGAATGAGTTAGGGAGGACATCTTTCTCCTTGATTTTTTGAAGTAATTTTAGAAGGATTGGGACTTGCTATTCATTGTGCATCTGGTAGAATTTGGATGTAAATTTATCTTGTCCAGAGTTTGTTTTTTTTTAAGTTTGTGTGTGTGTGCGTGTATTGTGTCGGGGTAGGGGGCAGGGGTGGTTGGTAAGCTTTTTATTAGTAATTTAATTTTGGAACTTATTATTGGTTTATTCATAATTTTAATTTCTTCCTGGTTCAATCATGGGAGGATCTGTTTTCTAGGAACTTATCCATTTCTTCTAGGTTTTCTAGTTTGCATGCATAGTAGTGTTCGCAGTAGTAGTCTCTAAGAGTTTTTTTGTATTTCTATGGGATTAGTTGTAATGTCAGTCTTGTTATTTCTGGTTGTATTAATTTAGATCTTCTCTTTTTTAAATTAATGTAGCTAGTGGTTTGTCAATCATGTTTAATCTTTCAAATAGAAAATATTTTATTTTGTTGATCTTTTGTATGGATTTTCACATCTCAGTTTCATTCAGTTTAATACGATTTTGGTTATTTGTTCTCCTCTTCTGTCTTTGGTGTTTGTTTGCTCTTGTTTTTCTACTTCCTCTAGGTGTGATGTTAGGTTGTTAATTTGAGATCTTTCTAACTTCTTAATATAGGTGTTTAATGCTATAAAGTTTTCTTTTAAAACTGCTTTAGTTGTGTCCCAAAGATTTTGGCATGTTGTGTCTTTATTTTCATTAGTTTCAAGTAATTATTTGATTTCTGTCTTAATTTCTTTCTTTACCCAAAAGTCATTCAGGAGCAGATTGTTTAGCATCCATGTAACTGTATGGTTTTCATCAATCTTCTCTGTATTTACTTCTATTTTTATTGCTCCGAGGTCTTTGATTGCACCAGTTGTTATAATTTTATTTTTTATTGTTTTGAGTTTATTGAGACTGGCTTTCTAGCTATAGTATATGCCATGTGCATATGTTGTATATTCTATTGCTGTTGGGTGGAGTATTCTGTAGATGTTAATTATGTCCAACTGGTCAAGTGTCAAGTTTAAGTCCAGAATATCTTTCTTAGTTTTCTCCCTCAGTAATCTATCTAATGCTGTTACTGGGATGTTGAAGTTTCCCAGTATTATTGAGTGGTTGCTCAGATGTCTTCATAGGTCTCTAAGAACTTGTTTGATGAATCTTGGTGCTCCAATGCTGAATGAGTATATGTTTAAGATCATTAAGTCTTTTTGTTTAATTGAGACCTTTATCATTATTTAATGCTCCTCTTTGTCAATTTTGATTATTATTGGTTTAAAGTCTGTTTTGTCTTATATAAGAATCATTATGCACACTCTGTTTTGTTTTCTGTTTGCATGATAGACCTTTCTCCATCCCATTACTTTGAACCTATAGGTGTTCTTACTTCTGAGATGGGTCTCTGGAAGACAGCAGACAGTTGCATCTTGCTTTGATATCCAGCTTGCCACTCTATGCCTAAGTGGGGCATTTAGTTCATTTACACTCAGGGTCAGTTTTGATATGTGAAAATTTGATCCTGCCATTGTGCTGTTGGCTGGCTGTTATGTAGGCCTGACTGCATAGTTATTTTTTCATGTCAATGGTGTGTATAATTAATTGTGTTTTTATGGTGGCATCTCCCTTCAATTCTGTCAGTTTCTGCTTCATGTATTTTGGGGCTCTATTGTTAGGTGCATATTTGTTTAGAGTTGTTATGTATTCTTGATCAATTTACTCCTTTATCTTTAGTCTTTATTTCCAGTAACAATTTTTGCCCTGAAGTCTATTTTGTCCGATAATAGTTTAGCCATTTTAGCTCTCTGTTGGTAACTTTTTGCATGGAATATCTTTTCCCATCCTTTTACTTTCACCTTATTTGTATTTGAATCTAAAAAGCCTGTCCCAATAGACAATATGTATTTGAATCTTGGTGTTTTCTTAATCCAGTCTGTCATTTTCTACCTTTAATTTGAATTATTTAATCCATTTATATTTTATGTAATTGCTGATAAGGTAGAATTTACACCTAGCATTTTGCTATTTGTTTTTTATATGAATTATACCTTTTTTTACTATTCTAACTGAGTTCTTTTGTGTTAAGAGTAGCAATTTTTTCCCCTTGTCATTTATTTTACTTTGACTTTTTTAAAAGTGGTTTTCTTGGAATTTAAAAATAACACTTTAACATATAACAATCTGGTTCAGATAGTATCAACTTAAATTCAATAATATATAAAATTGTTGCTCCTATGAACTTCATTCTCTGCCACCTACTTCCTTTGGCTGTTATTTTACATAATTTAAATCTTTATCCATTGTATGCTTAACAATATAGATTTCAAATTATTACTTTATTCAGTTATTTTTTGAAAATCAGATAGGACAAAAAGGTTATAAACAAAAAGTACACTTATACTCCCTTATCCATTTACCTATATAGTTACCTTTATCAGAGTTCTTTACTTCCTGTATTTCTTTAAAAATTTATTTTTATTGATACATAACAATTTTACATATTTATAGAGTACATGAGATTTTTGATACATGCATGCATTGTGTAATGATCAAATAAGGATAATTATTCATCAACATTTATTATTTCTTTGTATTAGGAGCATTTCAGATTTTCTCTTCTCACTATATTGAAATACATAATAAATTATTGTTAACTATAGTCACTCTACTGTTCCATCAAACACTAGAACTTACACCTGCTATATAACTATATGTTTTTACATATTAACCAACCTCTGTTTGCAGCACCCCTTTCCCAACCTCTAGCAACTATCATTATACCCTCTACCTCCATGAATTCATCTTTTTTGGCTCCCACATATGAATGAGAACATGTGATATTTGACTTTCTGTGTTTGGTTTTGTTCTGTCTTTGTCATGTAAAATCTCTGCTTGATTAGCATAGCAGACTGCTGATGATTGCACAGAGATCTCTTAGATGCCTGGAATCAATCATTCTTCAAACCTTTGTGTGTGTGTGTGTGTGTATATATATATAAATATATATACACACTATATTGTGTGTGAATAAAGACAATTTTCTTTATTCATTCACTGATGGATACTTGGGTTGATTTTATCACTTAGTTTTTGTGATTAGTACTGCAACTAACATGAGGGTGTTAATTGCACCCTTTGATGTACTGATTTCCTTCCCTTTGAATAAATACACAGTAGTGGGATTCCTGGATCATATGGTAGTTCTATATTTAGTTTTCTTGAGAAACCTCTATAGTGTTTTCTATAATGGATGTACTAATTTACACTTCCACCAACAGTGCATAAGAATTCTCTTTTCTTTGCATCTTAGCCAACATTTACTTTGTCTTTTTGATAATAGTTATTCTAACTGGGGTGATATATATATCATTGTGGTTTTGAATTGCTTTTCTCTGATAATTAGTGATATTGAGAATTTTTAAATGTACTTTTGGCTATTAAATACCTTCTTTTTAACATGATTATTGCCTAATTACCTTTGTTTCACCCTGAAGGCTCCATTTACCATTTCTTGTAGGGCAAGTATGGTAGCAATAAACTCAGTTTCTTTTTCTTGGAATGTCTTATCTTAATTCTTCCTTTACTTGTTTTTTTAAGACAAGGTCTTGCTCTGACACCCAGGTGGAAGTGCAGTGGCATGATCCCAGCTCACTGTAGCCTCGACCTCCTGGGCTCAAGCGATTCTCCCACCTCATTTTTTTTTTATTTTTTAGAGACATGCTCTGACTATGTTGGCCAGGCTGGTCTTGAACTCCTGGGCTCAAGTAATCCTCCTGCCTTGGCCTCACAAAGTGCTGGGATTACAGGAGTGAGCCACTGCACCTGGCCCCTCTCCTTTATTTTTAAAGAAAATTTTACCTGAAATAGAATTCTTGGTGACAGTCCTTTCCTTTCAGCACTTTGAATATACCATCCTATTGTTTCCTGACCCCAAGGGATTCTGATGAAACATCAGCTGTTAAGTTTATTTAGAATCACTTGTACATGATGAATCCCTTCTCTCTTGCTGGCTTTAAAAACTTTGATAATGAGGTGTTTAGGTTTCAGTTTCTTTTAATTTATTTTCCTTTGCATTTATTGACCTTTTCCAATGTATTGATTAAGATTTTTCATCAGATTTTGGACATTTTCAGTCATTATTTTTCCATATTCATTTGTTCTTCTGTTTTCTTCTTTTGGAACTTCCATTGTGTTAATATCAGTATCTTTGATGATGCCTTATGATCCTCTGAAGTTCTGTTCATTTGTGTACTCTTCTTTTATTTCCTTTGATTGTATAATGAATTAAACTATCTTCTAGGAAATATATTCTTTATTCTAGCTGGTAAAATCTACTGTTTCACTTCTATGGTAAATTTTTAATTTTTGTGATTGCAGTTTTCAGCCCTAGAATTTCCATTTGGTTCTGTTTTATAATTTTAATATCCTTATTACAGTCTTCTTCTAGTTGGTGAGACATTATTTTTATATGGTCCTTTCATTATTTAAATATATCTCTTTATTAGTCCATTCTCATATTGCTATAAAGAACTACCTGAGACTGGGTAATTTATGAAGAAAAGAGGTTTAATTGATGCAAAGTTACATAGGCTGCATAGGAAGCATGGCGGGGGAGGCCTTAGGAAACTTACAATCATGGAGGAAGGTGAAGGGGAGGCAGGTATATCTTAACATTGCAGAGCAGGAGACAGAGAGTAAAGGTGAAGGGGAAGCAGGCATATCTTAACATTGCAGAGCGGGAGACAGAGAGTGAAGGGGGAAGTGCTATACACTTTTAAACAACCAGATCTCGTGAGTACTCACGCACTATCATGAGAACGGCAAGGTGGAAATCAACCCCCTTGATCCTGTCACCTCCCACCAGGCCCCTCCTGCAACATTGGAGATTACAATTAGACATGAGATTTGGGTGGAGACACAAATTCAAACCATATCAGTTTCCTTTCAGTTTTTCAAACACATCTAAATAAGTTTATTTAAAATATTTGTCAAATAAGTAAAACTTCTGGGCCTTCTCAGTGACAATGTAATGGACTTTTTTGTTGATGTTTACAGGCCATACTTTTGAAGCAGTCTCATTGTCTGGGGTAAATACCTGAGGTTTCGTTGCCTCATTCCAAGGAAATCAAGGACACACACACATGTGGAGTGAAGTTAAGAGTAGAGGTGTAATAGGCAAAAGTAAAAGAGAATAGTTCTCTCTCCTGCAGAGAGAGATAGGAGCTCTTGAGTGGGTCTTCCACCTTGCAGTGGAATGCCCAGGATTTTATAGACAGGCTTGAGGAGGCAATGTCTGATTTACATAGGGCCCAAAGTTTGGTTGGACCGAGTGTGATGCTTATATAGCATGAGGAAGTTGGCCAACCCATCCTAATCTTCTTATTATGCAAATGGGCTTTCCACTTGACTGACACCATGTTGTCTGCTCCCTACTGCACAAGTCGTTGGTGAGGAAAAGGGAAGATAGAACCGCCATGTTGAACATGTCTAGTCTCCAGGTAGCCTTTTCCTATTGGCATAGCTGCCAGCATTCACCTGTGCAAGCTTCCAACTTGTTTGTCTATGTCTGCAGCTTGATTTTACAAACTGCTTTTTGTTAGAAAATAAATGATTTGGGGGCTGCTTTTCATTAAAAGGAAAACCTTACTGAGGACTTCCTTACCCTCACTATCTACCTAAATAATTTCTGTCTTTGTCATGAGAAATCTCTGCTTGATTAGCATAGCAGTCTGCTGATGATTGCACAGAGATTTCTTAGATGTCTGGAATCAATCATTCTTCAAATCTTTGTCAAGTGACTGTGTGTGCATCTAAGTGCATCTCTTAAACTCTCACAGAGTTTACAACACTGCCTTAGCCTTCACTTCCTGCTTGTGAAGAGCATTGACCAGAGATGAGAATGTAAAGCCTTTTTACATCTTTCTTAAACACATACATAGCTTTGGGAATGCAAAAATCTTGATATCCAGGGCATTTTAGATTCCCAGAAAATTTTCAGAGTATTTCCAAGTCCTCTATTGGCATCTCATCTCCCAGGATTTTAGTATTTTGATGACCTTATTGTGTGTTTCAACTATTATCAATGATATGAGGCAGCTGTGATGTTCAACATTTGTCTATAATTGTTTTTTAGGCAAATGCTTTTCCTAGCCCCAGGAAAAGGCTGTTCATATTCTGCACCTTATAGGTCAGTTTAAATAAATATAGCCTTGCAAAAGAAATCTTCCAAAGAACTGCCAAATATGTCAAATAATAAAAAGCTCTGAAAGTGAGACTTTGAAGATCAAACCCTTTTCTGCCCTGTCTAGTCACTACTATATTGCTCACTTTCACTGCAATCACAGTTGTCCATATTCAATGATATCAAAAGCTTTGGAGGTGGGGGATATGGGAATAGGAAAGGTTAAATTGCCACAAGCTTGCCTACAGATATTCGGCTATTTTTCTTGAATAAATGCTCCCTAGTTTTCTCTAAGCCTTGGGTTAATTTCCAGAGTTCTAAAAATGTTTATTCTGATGATTTTTTTTTTAGAGTATTCTCATTACTTTTGTGAAGGAGAAAATTTTCTGAGGTCCTTACTCCACCAATTTTATTTATGTAATTTCTAATATTACAGCATTGCTGAGTTCCTGGACACAGCTCAATGTGTGGTATATATGCACTTTTGCATTTAGGTTCTTAAATATTTCATTTAAGGTTTTTGGATCACATTCTCATGATTTTCCCATTTTAATTGGAGATAGACACTAAATCATAGCTTAAAGTAGACATTGTCCTGGTGTCAACGTATATCCAGTCTAATTATCTAGAATTGTGGGCAATTAAAATGAATGTTCCGAACAATGGCCATTAGTTCTGTAACAACTACACCTTTAAAAATACAGTTATGAATTGCTTAATGACTGGAATACATTCTAAGAAACGTGTTGTGAAGTGATTTTGCCATTGAGTGAAGATGATAGAGTATATTTACACAAACCTGGATGGTATAGCCCAGTATACACATAGATTGTATTGTATAGCCTATTGCTCCTAGGCTACAAACCTGTACAGCATGTTACCACATGGAATACTGTAGGGAATTGTAATGAAATGGTAAATATTTTTTATCTGAACACATCTAAACATGGAAAAGATACAATAAAAATTGTATCTTGTAATCTTAGGAAATCCTCGTTGTTTATATGTGGTTCATCATTGATCAAAATGTCATTATATCGTATATGACTGTACTTTTATTAAGGGAACTATGAAGAATGGGTTTCTAGATTTTAGAAACATCTTATTAGATGCTGACATAAATCATTGGTAATTTTATCACAGCACTCAACTCCTCAAACCTTTTACTTAGTCAAGATTTTACTGAGCTCTTTAAAGATTCTGTACCAGTCTACACAGAACTCATCAGCACCTGTGACCTAGCCACTGAGAATACTTAAAAGTACTGAGCAGTACTTCATGTTGGATACAGTTTCTAGATCTCACTGTTTCAAATCTTAGTTCTAACTTTTTGAATTATCACAACATCTTTTTGATACATATATACCTTTATAATGTGTATAAAATAAAATTAGCTTGTTCTACAATTTTATATCACACCATTTGAAAATATACTACAGAATCACATTAGTAAGATTGATGTTCCTGGTATTTATCCATCCATCTACAAGTTAATTTATTTGTTGCCTCCCTCTCTTAACAAAATATTGAATGTTGACTGTGTATCACATTATATGAGACCCTGCTTATGTAAGAAAAAGTAACAAGCTTTCCTTCTCTGCAAGGAATCCACAGACTATTGAAAAAGAAGGTACGTAAACAAAATCTTGTAATGCTTTGGAATAAGTGCGGTATTTTGGGTGATAATGTAAGTTTGGTTGCACAATGGTATGGAAGCAAAATGGAGGGGAAGAGGGACAATTATTTTTGGAAAAGTATAATTTTTATTCTCTAATTTTTTACCTCAGTTTCTCTGTGTATCTACTAAATGTTGTCCTTTTTGCAACATCTTAGAACGTGGCTGATTCAGTAATTTCTTATTAACCAGCTGTCTTCTGACTTTATTTTCTCTTCCCTGAAGGTCTGGGATTCATCAAAGTCAGGATTTAATCACACAGGCTCAGGCCAGACATACTGTGAGAACACATTCCATTTGCTACTTGGCTCTGCCAATACACATAAATCTATCCTGTCTTAAGACTGCTTTGTATCAGAGGCAAACATCCACAAAGGAGTCTCTGATCATTCTAATAGGGCCTTTGCTGAAATCACCAGATGCATCTGCTAGTGGGTACTTGGTTCTCATCCAGACCCAGGTTCCTGAAATAAAATTCTCAAAACACAAATCTCTATGCTCATGGAAATTTTAATGCAACCCATAAAATATATTTTCTTTGTGTCTTTATTTATTAGCTGTGGTATTTAGAGAGAATAAAAAAGAAAACTTTTGTCAACTTTTTGAAAATCTTCAATAAAATCAGAAGATGCTGAATTTCCACATGTCTTGAAGATTTGGGGGCTGGATAGAGCATTGTAAGCCAGGCCATTTCTTACACTAAATCTGTAGAGTGAGCAGGTAGGGATGTGACAAGAATTCTAGGGGTTGGAAATCTCCCTGCCTGTAATAAACTTGATATATTTATGATATTGCTTTAGTTTATTCCTGTGACTAAGAATTGCTCTTACTCACTTGGTGAATTTCTTTTTTTAAATGTTTAAATTGCGTGTATTTGATTTTTTGAATAGGTAATACATACACATGGTGTAAAATTCAAACATACAAAGTATTTAGAAAACAATACATACACATGGTGTAAAATTCAAACATATAAAGTATTTAGAAAACACTCTTCAATCCACCTCTGACCTCAGCCATTCTGCGTACTATAAGCAACTAATATTTTCTGTCTCTTGCAGTGGCCATGGTGGTCCACATCTGTAATCCCAGCTGCTCCAGAGGCTGAAGTGAGAGAATTCTTTGGGTTCACTGCTTGTGCTCAAAAGCTGGAGACAAGCCTGGGCAACGTAATGAGACCCAGTTTCAAAAAAGAAACAAAGAAAACAATGCTTTCTGTCTCTTAAATAGTTTTCAAAAAATATTTTGTTCATACATACAGAGAGAGAGAGAGAGAGAGAGAGAGAATTTGCATGTGTTACTTTAATGGATGGAGCTTTGTTTCTCACTTAAAATTTGTCTTGGAGATAATTTCCTATCATTATGAGCTCTCCAATTTTCCTTTAAGGCCAAATAGTTTTTCAAAATGAGGATATATTTTCTCCTATTTGCCTGCCCTCTATCAATGAAGGTTTGGGTTATTTCTAAATCTTATATGCAATAACTTATGTATAACCAAGAGCATATACAATGTCACACTTGTGTGAATAGATGGGAGAGTGTCTTCTAGTGAAATAGCTGGTTAAAAGAGAACTTTGTGCATTTGCATTTGCTAGATTCGTGATAGATGATAGATTTTCAACAGCAATATGTGCGGGTGCTTCTTTCCTCGTGTCTTTGCCAGCACTCTGAGCCATCAAGCCTACTTTATCTTATACTAAATTCCTGTCTACATTTGGATCTGTTACTACATTCTTCCATTCCATCTCATTGATGTGTCTTTATTCTACATGAGAAAATTCCTCACTAGTTTACTTTATACTTATATTAAGTTTTAATATCTGCATAAGTAATTATTTCTCAATATTCCTCCTATTTCTTAAGTTCTCTGACTATCCTTGCTTTTTAAGTTTTCCATGTAACCTTGACATACGCTTTGCTTATGTGGTTGTTATTAAAATTATTATCATGTTACATTTAAAGATTATCATATGTAAAATTTTTATTTTTGCAATGTGAAGCCTTCCTATTAAAAAAACCATATGTGAATTTCTATTATCTTACTTTTAATCAGAAAAATTTTTACTTTTATTTGTACATGTCTTGCATATTTCTTAATACACTTATTCCTATACATTTCAACATTTTTTGCTATCAGAAATGGAAAATTATTTACCTTTAAACTGTCATTGCGTTATATATGAATGGCTATAGATTTCTATCTATAGCATTGAATATCATCAAGTTGATATTCACTTACCTTGTAAAATTCTCTTGTTATTGATTTTCAGTTGTAGTTATTTCATTTTATGATATAAAATAATATTGTCTGAACTTAGTAGTGATTTTACATCCTCCTCCTTTCCCTGCTTTATAACTATACTAATAACACCTTCAGAACAATGTTAAATAATAGTAATGACAATGGACATCTTACCTTATATCATATCATCCTATTTTATCTTATAATATAATCTCATTCTGTTAAAATTTTTAAAAATCAAGATTAAAAAATAAGTATTATGAACTTCTGTCCAGTCTGTGGGAACTACTTTCCACTTCAAACTATTAATATGTTTAATTACATAAGTAGATTTCCATTTTATTTTTTATTATTTTTTAACATCTTTGCATTCCTAGAAAAAATTCCACTTGGCCTTATTGTATTTTCCAATGTGTTGCTGGTTTCTGTTTGTTGATATTTCGCCTAAGATTTATCATCAATTGTTATAGGGAGATTTGCTACGTTATTTTTTATTGCAATATTTGTTACTGTTGCTAGCTTAAAATTTTCTTAACTTCAAATAAAATTTCAGAAGTTTTCCCTTTCGGTGCTTTAGAAAAATTTAAATAGTATTAATTTATCTGGTCTTGAGAGATGTTTTACTCTTCTTAAAATTATCTTAACTTGGTGCTTTTTTGGAAGTAGCTCTTTGACGATTTCTTCATCTTTATGACTCTCTTTTCTCATTTACTGTTTCTTTTAGAGTAAGTTTTGATAAATATAAATATTTCTCCGGGGGGGGCCAGATGGCTCTGCTGATAAATTTTATGAAATATTTAAGGCTGAAAATTATCAGTAATGTTAATACGCAAACTCAGAAAATAGGAATGGCATGAAAACTTCCCAAATCATTTTATAGAGAGAGATATTTATTGATTGTGTCATTTAGATTACATGTATATGTAGAGTTTTAAAAAATCACTCATTTGATCTATCACAGAATGAGATTCATGTATTAAAATCTTTTGTTAATTTATTTTTTATTATCACTTATTTTTCAGCTCCTATAATCTTAACTTTATAATTGCTGATGCTACTTTCAAATCTTTGTCTGTTACTTCTTCATAGAAAATTTCATCCATAAGGAGTTGAAAGTGCCTGTCTATGATTTATTTAATGCCTTTTAAAAGAACTTATTTTATCTGATATAAAGGTCACATTCACTCTTTTTTGTTTGTCTGTATTTTACTGGCATTTCTTTGCAAATCCTGTTATTTACAACACTCTTTGCTTTAGATTATGTCTTAAAAATAATGCAAGGAACATTTTTCTTTGTGAGCTGATATGAATGGTTTCTTTTACTGAGTATAAGTCTTTTGCATTTTTTGATATAGCATATATGCTTGTTATCTCAAATTATCTTATAATCTGATTTCTATTTAATATTGGTGCAAAAGCAATTACTTTTTTTACAACCTAATAGCTTGTAAAAATCTTTAATGTGGCTATGGTGTTGCGTTGTTTTTTGATGTCTATTTCCTTTGATCTATTTATTTTTGTCATAGTGGTGCCTTTATAACCGTACCATTCTGTAATCCCCCAAGTGTTCTATTTCTTCGGACAGTATATGCTGTCAGACTATCACACCAAATATCTTGTTTTCCCCTTCAGATTCACTCTCCATCATTCTCTCTCTTCTCTTGGATTGAGAAGTCTGACCCTTAGGAACCGTATGAATGAATTTCCATAACCTCTGGCTTCTGATTAGGCTCAGCCAATGATGAATTCTGGCAAGCCATATGCTAGAGGGAGGAGGGAAAAATCTGTGCTCTTGACTTACCACCACTGTTTTCTTCATTAGGACCAATTCTATATAATTCTGTAGTCCTGAATTCTAGCAATGCTGCTTTCTTCATTCTTTCTGAGATAGGTATAATAACCCTGGTTCCTGCTTCATTCCCTGTGATTTCCCTAAACCCTCATGTTGTAAAATATCACTTTGTAAATAATCCTGTCTTAAGTTTTCTTCTTTTGAGAGTGCTCTCTCTTTTCTATTGGGACCCTGACTGATATGCCTATTATAAACAATGATAAAATTAGCATATTTCCTTTTCTCTTCTGTCTCTCACTTCTCTACAATGTCATCTTCTACTTAATTATGATTTTTTCATAATGTCTATCATCATGACATTATGAGTCTAGACCTATTATTTAAGTAGTCAGTTCTATCAGGTTGGTGCAAAAGTAATTGCGGTTTTTGCCATTACTTTTAATAGCAATAACCACAATTACTTTTGCACCAACTGAATAACATAAATTCTGATTTCCTGGTAAAAATGAAGAACTCTGCATCTGTAGACTGCTGCTCACTTTTCATCCCCATCCTCACCTTCAAGTGTTTGTTAGTTACAGGCTTTCTACATACTCAGAGCATATGTTTACACCTTATTTTAGTAAACTCATCCCCATATTTGTTTTAGCTTGCTATTAAATAAATTCAATGCTTACTGCTAGATGTTTTACCCTCATTTTATAATTATTTTTTGTTTGGCTGGAATTCCACCTCTAGTAGATTTCTTAAATAGTGCTTAGAAGCATTGCCAGACAAAATAAGAGATGCCTGGTTAAAATTTGAACTTCAGAAAAACAACAAGTTGTTGTATTTATTTTATTTATTTATTTTTTGATGTAAGTATGTCCCAAGTATTGCATGGGGCATTTTTATTTGCTAAATCTGGCAACCTTATGTCTGGCATATGGTAAGTACTCAGTAAGTGTTAGCAATTTGTATAATTTGAAGTCTGTGAAAATGACAAGCCTATGGTTTGATGGTGATTATTTAGGTTCAGTTTTTCCTGGAACACAGGATGTATTTTCAGCATGTTATTCAAATTTTCTTTTATTTCTTATATTATTTTCTTGAGTTATGTACTTACGTAGTAGAAGACGGGTGCAAATTCTTCGCAACTCCCCACTAAAATCGAGTGGTGGGAAATATTCTTACCTACAATCTGGGCAGGGTCTCTGTTTTTGACCAATAGAATGTGATGGAAGTGAGGTTGTACAGTTTCTGAGGCCAGACCTCAAGAGATCTGCAACTTCTGCTTTTACCTAACTTGGAACACTCTCGCTTGGAAGCCAACCACTATGGGCTGGTCAGATGGTTAGACTACCCTGGGATGAAGCCCAGATTAGCCATGTAGAAAGATACGCCATGCATAAGAGCCAAATATATTTGGAACATGTAATTCAGCACAGCTACCAGCTGACTGTAGTTGACAGAACAGAGAGCAAAATGATTACCCAGCTGAACCCTTTCTGATTCCTCACCCACAAAAACTGAATACGTGAAATGGTGTTTGTTTGGAGTCATTGAATTTTAGGGTATTTTGTTAGGCAGCAATGAAGTTGTTATATCAGATTTTTAGAAAATTTTGAGTACTCAGTTTTACAAATGTACACTATCTCTTTTCTCTATTCTATAACCAGCATTTTCTATTTAGTTATTTTAATCATTTATTCATTATAATTGTTTTATTTTGCTCACTTTATTTTTTCATTTCTATAATCATCATTATTCCATTTTTAATATTGTCTTTTTGTTATTCATTCAAATTTAGCTTAATTTCTATAATGGTTAATATTACTTTTATCTTACAGTTCTATTCTGAACACTGCATACTCACTGCTAAATTCTTTTGCTGTTGGCTTCCTGAATTTCTATACTTTTTACTCTTGTGGTTCGTTTCAAAGAAGCAATGGCTTAGTTGATTTTTAAAAAATAAATTATTGTGAAATTTGGCCGCAATTTTCATCTTCTTCTATGTTTTCTTCCTTTTCCATGTGGTAGAGTCATGCAAATTTTTCTGCTTTTTTTCCTTTTTTGACTAATTACTTAAGTAACAGGTGAGTATTGTTTTCCACCATAATAGCAATTTCCTAGGTGTTTGTTTAAAGAAAGTGTGGCTTGCTGAAATGTCTTGCATTTCTCAGAGTTTGGTGTGTGAGTTTACGTGGCCTTTTCTTTTTGCTGCCTAATGACAACAATAGGTAGTTGTGAGATATTGCTCAATACATCAGTTTCCGTCTTCCTTGAAGTCACTGAGACAGCCTACTTAATGAAATTATAGCTAGTCTGTCTGGCTTTTATTTAGCTCCGTTTCCTGTGCTTTGAAAACACTGAACTCATCCAGGAATATTTTAGATTCCAGTATGAGGTCATGCTAGGGGGTGTACCTTAAGATGTGACTTTCACCTGTGAGAAGGTTTCTGGTCTGTCTGTTACCAGCAGCTTCAGTATTTGCTTTCCTCATCCTCCCAAGAACAGTCCTGCTTGTTCTCTACTGTCTGAAGCACCACTTCCTGCTCAACAATGTTTTCAGGTTGTTATCTGTGTCCATTTTATATAGTTAGTGGAGTGTTTCATTTAAAACAATTCCACTTGTTGCTTTTGAGTAATTCAAAGAGAAGTAGACATTGCCAAATTACTATCATTATCTTCACATGGAATCTCTCTAAAAACTTTTGAGGTTGTCACGTTTCACTATTTATTTTTATTTAATGATATATTAAATATACAAATGTGGGCATACAGTGTAATATAAATGAAGAATTTAAAAATATAATAGCAAAATGAAAACCTATTTATCAATCATCAGTATAAGAAAGACAAAAAGGAAAGTGACTAGAACGTAAGAACAAGAAGATCTTCCCTCTCCATCCCTCCATATTTTCTTCACAGGCTTGCCATGGGTGTCATGTTCTAAGATTTCCACTTGATATAAATTAATGTTGGAGGACATATCTTGTGACTTGCATTTTTTGTGCTTTACTATACCTCTGGGAATCACCTGTGATAACATTGCATCTGTAGATCATTCTTTTTCATCGTTGCACTGTATTTTATTGTATGTATATACAACAATTTACCTATTCTATTATTCAAGGGCATTTGGGCTATTTCCCATTTTAGCTATTATGAACAGCACTGATGTAAATATTCTTTTATATGTTTCCTGTAGTACATGAATATATTTTCCAAGGATTGTACATAGATATGAAATTATTAAATAAAGATTAGTTTTATCTTCTTATTTACAGTAGTTCTCTCTTATATGTGGAAGATAGATTCCAAGACTTCCAATGGATGCCTGAAAACTTGAATAGTACCAAATCCTATAAACTACGTTTTTTTTCCTATGCATGCATACATACATACATACATGCCTATGATAAAGTTTAGTTTATAACTTCGGCACGGTAAGAAAATTCAAAATAACTAATAATAAAATAAAATAATTATAACAATCTGACAGCATCACTATTCTTGTGCTTTGGATCCATTATTAAGTAAAGTGAGAGTTACTTGAACACAAGCACTGTGATATGGGAAGATCTGATCTGATACTTGAGATGGCTACTGCGTGATTATGTGGCATGGATATGCTGGACAATGGGATGATGCATGTCATGCTGTGCAATTTAAAACTTATGAATTATTTAGTACTAGAATTTCCCACCTGATGTTTTCAAACTGTGGTTGACCACAGATAACCATGGAAAACGAAATTGCAGATAAGAGGAGACAACTATACTAAGCAATTTCAAATTATTTCCTCAAGAGATAGCACTAATATATATTACTTCAGTATGTAGTAGTATGTGAGGGTTCCTGTTGTCCTACAACTTGGACAGCCTGTGTTCTCATCCTAATTTATTTATTTTTCCAAATATATTGGGTATCATGATTTTAATCCACATTTAGCTGATGTCTAACGATGTTGAGCCTTGTTTTTATATATTTTTGTCATTCACATTTCCACTTATCTAAAGTGCATTTTGTACATGTTCTTCTTTTTGATTTTTAAAAATTCTGTGTACAATTTCTGTATATATTCTGTTACTAATTCATTGTCAATTACTTGATTACTAAAAATTTTCTCCTAGTTTGTAGTTTACCTTTTTAGACTCGCTATCATTTATTTCGGTGAAAAGACATTTTTAACTTCCATATGATAAAATATAGCAATATATTTTTCATTTTGTGATTTTTTTAAGATATATTTTCCTACTCCAAGTCTTATAGATATTTTATAATGATTTACAAAAGTTTTGTAATTTCTACTTTCAACCATATGATATTGTTGGCTTGATATAGAAATTTCATTACATTTTTTCCTGCAACGTAAACCAATTTTCCTAGCAAAAATTATTGAAGAGCCCATATTTCCCATGTAGTCATCAGTAATGTCCTGTTGTATATCAAATTTCCCTACATGTGCAAATCGATTTCTGAGATCTCCATCATGCTTCCTGGTCAATTTGTCTGTCAAGAATTAATATAGCGCTGATGTAAAACCTGCTCTTAGACCATGACCCACACCTTTTCCTCTTTAGGTGTATTTTGCTCATAATTAGCCCCTGTTAATATACATTTTTAAATTATGTTACAAGGATAATTTTTTAAAAGCCTGTTGGAATTTCATATACTCCATAGGTCAATTTAGGAAAACTGAAAATTTTGTGATAATGAGTGAGTTCAATCACTGTATATAGAATATAAGTCCATTTATTTATCTCTGCTTTAATACCTGTCAAGAAAGTTTTATGATTCTTCATCATGTATGTGCTTATCTCTTTTCTGAAATTTAGTTTTAATCTTTAAATGTTTACAGAGTACACCTGCATGCAAAGACCAAGATGAAGAAAGAAAACAATCATCATCATTCCAACAGACCCATTAATAGCGTCCTTCAAAAATAAAAATATCTTACTTCTTTTATTTTTAATTTTTGTAGGTACATAGTAGTTGTACACATTTACAGAGTAAATGAAATGTTTTGATACAGGCATGCAGGGCATAATAATCACATTATGGAGAATGGGGTATCCATCCCCTCAAGCATTTATTCTTTGTGTTACAAAAAATCCAATTATACTCTTGTAATTATTTTAACATGTATAATTAAGTTAATATTGACTATAGTCACCCTGTTGTGCTATCAAATACTAGGTATTATTCATTCTATTTTTTCCCATTAACCATCTCCACCTTCTCCTAACCCCTTCACTACCCTTCCCATCCTCTAGTAACTGTCCTTCTACCCTGTTGTGTTATCAAATAGTAGGTATTATTTATTCTATTTTTTTAACCCTTTAACCATCTCCACATTCACTTAATCTCCTCACTATCCTTGCCATTCTCTGATAACCATCCTTCTACTCTCTGTGTCAATGAGGTCGATCATTTTGATTTTTGGAACCCACAAATAAATGAGAACAGGTGATGTTTGTATTTCTGTGCCTGGCTTATTTCACTTAACATAATGATCTCCGGTTCCATTCATATTGTTACAAATGACAGGATCTCGTTCTTTTTTATGGCTGAATGGTACACCATTGTGCATATGTACCACATTTTCTTTATCAATTTATATGTTGATGGACACTTAGGTTGCTTCCAAATCTTGGCTATTGTGAACAGTGCTGTAACAAACATAAAAGTGCAGCTATTGTTTCCATATACTAACTTCCTTTCTTCCGAATGTGTGCCCAGCAGTGGGATTGCTCGACCATATGGTAGCTTGATTTGTAGTGTTTTGAGGAACCTCCAAACTCTTCTCTATAGGGGTTGTACTAATTTACATTACCACCAGCAATGTAGGAGGTTCTCTCCAGCATTTGTTATTGCCTATCTTTTGGATATAATCTATTTTAACTGGGTAAGATAATATCTCATTGTAGTTTTGATTTGCATTTCTCTGATAATAAATGATGAGCACATTTTCATATAGCTGGATATCCACATGTATCCATATGTTTGCCATTTGTATGTCTTCTTTTGAGAAATGTCTATTTAAATCATTTGCCCATTTTTAATCAGATTATTAGATTTCTTCCTAATGAGTTGTTTGAACTTCTTAGGTATTCTGGCTATTAATCCTTTGTCAGATGGGTGGTTTGCAAATATTTTCTCCCAACCTGTGAACTGTCTTCTCACTTTGTTGATTGTTTCCTTTGTTGTGTAGAAGCTTTTTAACTTGATGTAATTCCATTTGTCCCTTTTTGCTTTGGCTGCCTGTGTTTGTGGGATATTACTCAAGAACTTTTTGCCCAAATCAATGTCCTGGAGATTTTCCCCAACGTATCCTTGTGGTAGTTTCATAGTCTGAGGCCTTAGATTCAAGTCTTTAGTCCATTTTGATTTGATTTTTGTATCCCGGCAAGAGACAGGGTAAGTCTAGTTTCATTCTTCTGTTTTTCTTCTTCTAGTTTTTCTATTTCTATGAAGAATGTCATTGGTATTTTAATAGGTATTGCATTGCATCTGTAGATTGCTTTGGGCAGTATGAACATTTTAACAGTATTGATTCTTCCAATTTATTAATATAGAGTATCTTTCCACTTTTTGTTGTTCAATTTCTTTCATCAGTTCTACATAGTTTTATTATAGAGATCTTTTACTTCTTTGGTTAAGTTAATTTCTATGTATTTAATTTTATTGGTAGCTATTGTAAATGGGATTACTTTTAAAATTTCATTTTCAGGTTATTCACTGGTGACATATAGAAATGTTACTGATTTTAGTATATTGATTTTGTATCCTGCAACTTTACTGAACTTGCTTATCAGTTCTAATAGTTTTTTTGTGTGGAATCCTTAGGTCTTTCTAAATATGTGATCACAATTATTAAAACATCTTGACTTCTAACAGCATATTTACTTTTGCCTATTTCAGTATTTTATTTAATACAGTCATGTATTAGATACACTTATGTGTCTGGCTTCTTTTTCTTATTGTTATGTATGTGCCAATGATTTATATTCCTGCATGTGGCTAGAGATCATTTATTTTCAGTACCGTATGATATTTTATCATATACATATACCACAACTGATATATTCATCTTGTTTTGTAGACATTTGCATAGTTTAAAATTTTGGGCTGTTACAAAAAATACTGCTATGAACATTCTAATCTGTGGCTTTCAGTAAAAAAAACTACACATTTATGTTTTGTGAATTATTATTGTGATGTAGAGGCAAAGTTACAGGGTCCTAAAGTATGTATATTTTCAGATTTACTATATATTCTAAGCTATTTATGAAAGTGATTGAAGTGTGTAGTTGGGATATCATTCTGAATCTTATAGAAATGGTAAAAGTTAAAAATACAAATTTTAAGTATCAATATATTGGTATTGATTGTATTTAAATCCATAGAATTCAATGCAATATTAGTCTATGATTATAGACAGAGAAAAGAAAGAGAACAATGATTATCCTACTGCTACTATTGATGTGCATCATTCTGAGGCAATAAGGACTGAAAAAGAGGAGATGATGAAGTAGGGGCAACATCAGAATATTGAATTTTGGAAGCCAAATGAAGAAATTGTTTCAAGAAGGAAGGAGTGGCTAAATATTTCAAATGGCTCAGACAGAATAAATAAATTGAAGACTTACAATTGACCATTGCATTTGGTAAGATAGAATCATTGTGATTTTGACAAGAATTGTCTTAATGGGGTAGGGACAAAGAAAGTCTAAATGGAATGGAAATTAAGTCGAGAGAGTAGGAGAGAGTGGTCCATTTGAGAATCTTTAAATAAAGAAATAAAAAGAGACCTTATATAAGGACGTTTATTTATAGATAGAGATATTTCAGCGTGTTTAAATTTGATTTTGAAAAAAGTTTTTATATGGAAGAAATTTTGAACATCCAGAAGATAGAGCATAGCTACAGGAGCAAAGAACTTAAGTAAGCAATAGAGAACACAAAAGGTACCTAGTGCATAAAGGGAGAGGTGGACGTTAGATAAAATTAGAAGTGCTTCATATATTTAAACAGGAAGGAAGAAAGTGTGTGGGCACAAGTACAGGTGTGGGGTGAAAATTTGCTGAGAAACTGAGGTTATTTGGTTGTAGTTGGTTCTATATTTTACATGACATAAGAAGTGAAACCATCAGTCTAGATAGAGTAAGGGGAAATAACAAAATATTGCGTATTTGAGAGGAAAGAAAAGGTGAGCATAGGAAAGGATCTGAGAGAACACATCATTTTAAAGGAAAGCGTTGATGGAAATAAGAATATCAATGTTTTGAAACCTGAGATGTTGCCCAACAACTTGGGAGAAAAAGGGTTAGGCTGGAGAGAAGGAAATGGAAAAAATGGAGTACCAAGATGACCATGAAAACTATGTGAATCACTTCACCCATCTTGACTTTACAAACTTCAAATAGTTACACTAGTGAAAAAGTTTTTTCACACTTTGGGAAATGTATACTATGTGACATTCTCTGAATTGTTTAAGGGAATCGAAGATATTTCTGACATTTTATTTTGGCTCATTGGTTTTCATATATTTGTTAGCCACTCTCATTTCTTTTATTGGTTTATGGGGAAATGCCTACTGAGATCAGACAGCTAAGTGGGATCAACACATGTTAAGTAGGACCATGATACTGGCCTATATAAAATAAGAGGCAAAGAACCGCAATTAATAATTAATGCACTTTCAGTAGAGATCCAGAGTAATCAAGGTGCACCTCAGACACAGTGATCAAAATGCAATGAATTAGGTTGAGGAGAGCTAAGAGAGATAGATTCAGCTATCTTGTCCCAACAGAAAGGTTAAGAGTCAAAGTTTATAAAAAATTAAAGACACTTGAAGAGCAGGGGGATTTGGACTTCAGGGTTATTAGCGTTAGAGTGAAAATGTGAAGATAGGCTTGGAAATTCCCTGTGATGTCCTCTAACAGGGGATAAACATGGTAAGAGGTGGAGGACCAGTAGAAAAAAGGATGGCTCCAAGTTAAGGGTTAGTAATGAGAGGTGAAGCCAGGTAGACTTACTGGGTGGAATGGGGACTTTGAGAAGTTTTCTGTCTTACAAAAGGATTGTAATAATGCACCAATCAGCACTGTGTAGCTAGGATTGTAAAACACACCAATCAACACTCTGTAGCTAGCTAGAGGTTTGTAAATTTGACCACTCAGCACTCTGTAAAATGGACCAATCAGTGCTCTGTAAAATGTACCAATCAGCACTCTGTAAAATGGACCAATCAGCAGGACATGGGAGGGGACAAATAAGGGAATAAAAGCTGGCCACCTGCAGCCAGCAGCGGCAACCCGCTGGGGTCCCCTTGCATGCTGTAGAAGGTTTGTTCTTTTGTTCTTGCTGCTGCTGCTCACTCTTTGGGTCTGTGCCATCTTTAAGAACTGTAAACTCACCACGAAGGTCTGCAGCTCCATTCTTGAAGTCAATGAGACCACAAACCCACTGGAAGTAACAAATTCTGGACACGGTAAGAGTTATGCAATTATTGGAGCAGAGGTTGTAGATAATGGTTTTGGATTGAATAAGACCCACTGATGGACTTGCTTGTGCTGAATAAGGTTTAAAATAAACTGATTTAGCATTACGTACACATGGACACAAAGAAGGGAATAATAGACACCAAGGTCTTCTTGAGAATGGAGGCAGGAAGAGGGTGGGAAATGAAAAACTACCCATTGGATGTTACGCTGATCACCTGGGTGACAAAATTATCTGTACCAAACTCCTGAGACATGCAACTTACTCATGTAACAAACTTGCACATATACCCCTTGAACCTAAAATAAAAGTTGGGAAAAAAATTGATTTAGTTTGCAACATCTGAGAATTTTGAGATTTTATATTGAAATCTGTATTTCGAGTTTCTTTTAAAAGGTAGAAAGGTGTAGGAATAATGCACTTATTTCTGCATGAGAATAACTATCTGGAGTTAAGTAGCTGCTGTCATACCAAGGAATAGTGAACTCTCTCCAGTTTTCCATAGTCCCCACCCAACTGGATTCCTTCATATTTAGGATGTGCATGTCTCCTGTCCCTGATTTATGTAAACACACAGAAATAGGGAAGGATTGGCGGATGCTAGGAGGGAAAAAGACACTCTGTTTTAGATCAATGCTTCTAAACTAATAAGTTTGACCAGAGGATGTGAAACAAGATGACAAGTCACGGTTTCACATTTTCTGTGAAACTAATTATACACATGAAGAAAAGAAACTGAAATTATGACCTTGGGTCAGGGTGTGGACATGAAAGTAATAGCCTGCCCCATTACTGCCTGCTATGCATGCAAGTCTGCTAAACAATCCAGCGGGTAGGAGAGAAGGGTTTAGAGAGGTAGGAAGGAGATACACCGACAATGGGTTTGCTGACTCACATGCCATAAAGATGATAGCTGTACAATAATACAACCAATTCATAAAGATATTATGTCAAGAAGAGCAGTTTGCACTGAAGATGAACATCTCGTCTGAGCACAGCTTCATTACTAGAATGCTGTTATCCTCTTTGGCTTAGCAAAGTAATTTCTGCTAGTTCTACCTCAGTCTCCTAAAAGTTGCATAGGCTGTTACCAACAACGAGCATGCAAATGCAAAACTTCATGTGTCTTAGCACAACCTTAATGAACATAAAAGACCTAATAAATGCAATTGTTAACTGTAAGTATATTTAGGAAATCTTTTAAGGGCAATGTCTCCTACTATTGCTCTAGTTTTGAAGTAGCAGTGCAGTGCATTAGCTTATGATTGGAAGCTCTTTTTTGTAACCTATTTATTTAGGAAATGTTATAAATATGATACAGAATAATTTCTACAAAACGGCTCCATGACATATTGGTGGTTGTTGGCTTCACTAGACCAATGACCCTGAGCTCTCCTAATTTGTGTTGCATGTGAATTAGGCCATTTAGTCTCTGATGTCTCACTTTTCTTATCTACAGATGAGTGTTAATATTTCCTCTGGTTTAGCAAATAAAGTTGCCACTAAATTCAAGACTATAATAATGTACATAAAAGCTATTTAAATACCATAAAATACTCCATAAATGAGATGGATAATTTGTGCTTGAATTTTGGTATTACAAATAAATGATTAGCTGTGTTAAAAAAATGGAAAATAGAAGATGGCCGAATAGGAACAGCTGCAGTCTCCAACTCCCAGCGCGAAGGACACAGAAGACGGGTGATTTCTGCATTTTGAACTGAGGTACTGGGGTCA
>NW_012121598.1:2071199-2074982 GCF_000951035.1 Colobus angolensis palliatus | reverse complement strand
AAAAAAAAATGGAAAATATATTCTAAATATATCTTTTACTTAAAGATATGATTATATGCAAAAATTATACATATCTTATATGTATAGTTGGATGATGAATTAAAAAAAATTATGCAGTCTTTAACCAACACTTCAATCAAGGTATAGAGCATGTCTATCATGTTAGAATATTTGCTATGACTCAGAAATTCCACTTTCACTTATATACCCAAGAAAAATTAAGCTTCTATTCACAAAAAGAGCTGTAAAAGAATTTCAAGCAAGCTTTTTTCATAATAGCCAAGAATTAGAAGCAATCAAATGTTCAACAATAGGAGAATGTACCAAAAAAATCATGGCACATTCATATAATAAAATACTGACATCAATACATACAACAACAGAAATGAATCCCTTAAACATTGAAAGAAGTCAAACTCAAAGAAATGATTCCATGTAAGTCTGAGGTTCTAAAAATCAAATGATGATACACAACCTGCTACGATAATGAGATTAATCCATAGAAATAAATGTTTTGAGTCACAGAAAGAAAGGGGATGATATCTGAGCATATCTAATTCTACTTATTTTCTCCTCTAAACGTAAACATCTTGTCTTTTCTAATTCCTGTTAAATTTTGTGATCTTGAGTGTATTTTTCTGAAGAACACTATTAAAATGTCTGAGATTATAAGAGATGAGAAAAATTATATGTTAAATATTAAATGTTTCTTGAAAGAAAACACAAATAATCCCTAGACAAAATGAATAATTCAACTCAGACCCTCCTATCTTCTTGAAGTGTAAACAATATGCAATAAAATCTATTATTTAGTGGCTGCTACATGAATTTTGAATAAAAATAATTTTATAATGATCTTTAGTATGCAACATTCATCATAAATATACCAACAAGGATCTCTTAGGACTGGCATTGCTATATATGCCTTTCCATTATAACATGGCACAAAGTTTGTCAGAATTTACTTGACACGCTGGGAGTTCTTGATAATTTTCATGGAATATGATGTAATGGTCTATTTGGACAAAATTATCACTGCTTACTGTTTATTTGATAGATTATAGACTCCTGTGTATCTTTGATGTTCCATTTTATTCTGGCAGTTCATAAAGAGTCTCTAACAAAGATGGAAATTCTGATAGGACATTATTGAAAGTGTTTTGAGAGAAGTAAAAGGTGACTGTGCTAGCTTCACATTAAAAAGTCACAGGTGCAGTTGTCTTGGTGCAACTTTATGGATGGTTTAAGAAGTTACTGATGTTGTGTGCCTCACATACAAACACGTTTTGCCTGAGTGACTGAGCTCTGTCTTGTCAAATGAAGATTCTGGAATCTCCCTCCTTACAGGTATGCCAAGGCTTATTGACAGTCCTCTTTTTGAGGAAACTGGTGGCATTGTGCTTCTTATTGTACTGCTGCTTCTCAAGTCATAATCTGCATCTTTCTCTGTTCCCTGTGCTTTTTATTTTTTATTTGTATTATGTTTTTGTTTTTTTCTTGCAAAGCTTAGCAGAAGTAAAAGTAAATGCTGATGATTGTAGCTGATATAACCACTTTTATTTTACCCTTGGAGACTTCAAAAATAAGAGAAATCTTATACAGATATAAAAGGATTGCTCTGCTATAGCACTTGAACACCCTCAAAATGTTTTTTCTAAAGGGCAAGCATCTCTAATTATCTTTAACTATGAAGAATTGGTTCACTGAGGAACTATTTTTACATAGACCCTTCCTAAAAAGCCCTTTTCTGGAATCTGTCCTTAAAATACCTTCAGTCATTTTAGACATGTTTATGTGACTCTTCTCCAGAGCCAAGCTTTCTTTAGAGTGAGCATAAATCTGATTGTAAATGTATATCTTCAAACAAATGAAGGTAGCATATTTCTTCTCCATTTGTCTTCAATTCCTCAGTACTCTTCCTGGAAAGGCCCAGTATTTTGAGGCCAATAGCACATGAAGAAAATATCTTCAGGATTGAACCTCTTCCTTTATTTTGAAATCTCTCCTGATATTTTAGTGATCACTTAGAGGTTCATTATCTCACAAATTTTAAAAATCTTGATATTGATAATTGTGTATTGATTTTATCTCATTCAAAAGACTTTCTGATAGCATCCCATAGTGCATCAAATTGAGTGCCTGAAGCATTTATATTTTAGATATATTTATGTGTGAATTAAATATGTGTTGACATAATATCCTGTGGGTTGTATTTATTCCTGTCCTGTGTATGTATAGGTTTTGCATCACTGTCATAAACTTTTTTGCATGAATTTATTCAATAATTTGTATCTCATACAAGTATGAGTTGGTATCGCATATTTATTTATTCAATCTAATCAAGTCCTCCTAGAAGTTTGTATTCTCACATCACAGCACACTTAAGCAATGATATTAGCACATTGGGAGTAAGCACATAAGGCTCCTTGCAGTAAAAGATCTGGGGGCTTCTGACACTTCAAGCTCTAGGGTATCAAGGATCAATATCTTGTGCCAGGTACTATCCTGCAGGCTGGAACTATAGCAATGAACGACACAGGCAAAGGTCTTGTCTTTATGGTGTTTACATTATAGAAATGAGCAATATAAAGTGAAAAGATGTAATATATCTGTAGAGTATAACTAGGGAAAAGAAATAAAGAATGATGAGACAAGGAGATAAGTGAGTGCTATTTTAGCTAGGGTCATATGAGATGTTTCCCTGAGAAGATGGCTTTTGAAAAGAGCAAGAACTAAGTATGGGAATGGGCTTTGGAGATATGTATGTAAGAGAAGAACATTTCAATCAGAGGGAATAGTAAGTTTAAAAGTGAGAGTGAACAAGAACATTTGAGAAATGGAGAGAAGACTAGGGTGACTGAAGTGAAATGTTTGAGGTGAGAGAGAGAAGAGTTGGGCTTAGAGAGACAGGCATGATAAAGACCATGTGGCACTTCTAAACCATGGTGAGAAGTTAGGCTGTTTTAAAAAATGAGGTGGGAAATTATTACAGGGTCTTGAGCAGAGGAATTATACCATTTGACTTACATTTTAAAAGAATTACTTTGGTTTCTATGGAGAGAATTGAAGAGAGGGAGAAAAATGGAAAACATGGAAGACTGTTTAGAAAGTTCAAACAGGAGATCATGATGACATGGTCTAGGGAAGCTCGGGTTAGGGTCGTAGAGGTGGTAAGATATTGTCAGACTCTGGATATATTTTGGAGACTGAGCCAATGGGATTTGATGATGGATAGTTTATTTATGAGAAAAGAAATGTTTGTGGAAGTTAAATAACTGGAAGCAAATAAGTGAAAATTACCTAATTAATAATGCTGATAATATTCTATAATAGTTCTTTGTTTGGGTAGAGATTTCATGGGTGCTCATTTAAAAATTATGATCCAAAACTGATGTAAATATTATGTGTCTTCTTTATATGTGTAAAATACACATTGAACTTAGTATTTTAAAAGTTGAGTATCTGGCCTAAAATTTTCAAGCTAGTATTTAGCATTTGCAAGATGAAGAAGAGTAGAAAGCAGATACCGAACATGAATGGAAGTCTAGTACATCTCACCCCTGTTCCTTTCGGTATCTGTTCATCTTTGATTCACACATCAATTACCATATCATTATGGAGTGATGTCAATTTATTTATTTATTTATTTTTATTTTATTATACTTTAAGTTCTAGGGTACATGTGCACAACATACAGGTTTGTTACATATGTATACATGTGCCATGTTGGTGTACTGCACCCATTAACTCGTCATTTACATTAGGTATATCTCCTAATGCTAT
>NW_012121598.1:2068010-2068579 GCF_000951035.1 Colobus angolensis palliatus | reverse complement strand
ATAAAATGAGTTAGGGAGGATTCCCTCTTTATCTATTGATTGGAATAGTTTCAGAAGGAATGGTACCAGCTCTTCCTTGTACCTCTGGTAGAATTCGGCTGTGAATCAGTATGGTCCTGGACTTTTTTTGGTTGGTAGGCTATTAATTATTGCCTCAATTTCAGAGCCTGCTATGGTCTATTCAGGGATTCAACTTCTTCTTGGTTTAGTCTTGGGAGAGTGTATGTGTCCAGGAATTTGTCCATTTCTTCTAGGTTTTGTAGTTTAGTTTTGTAGAGGTGTTTATACTATTCTCTGATGGTAGTTTGTATTTCTGTGGGGTCGGTGTTGATATCCCCTTTATCATTTTTTATTGCATCTATTTGATTCTTCTCTCTTTTCTTCTATATTAGTCTTGCTAGCAGTCTATCAATTTTGTTGATCTTATCAAATAACCAACTCCTGGATTCATTGATTTTTTGAAGGGTTTTTGTGTCTATCTCCTTCAATTCTGCTCTGATCTTAGTTATTTCTTGCCTTCTGCTAGCTTTTGAATGTGTTTGCTCTTGCTTCTCTAGTTCTTTTAATTG
>NW_012121598.1:2014374-2066410 GCF_000951035.1 Colobus angolensis palliatus | reverse complement strand
TTCTCCCTGTCACTTTCAGGTACACCAATCAGATGTAGATTTAGTCTTTTCATATAATCCCATATTTCTTGGAGGCTTTGTTCATTTCTTTTTACTCCTTTTTCTCTAAACTCTTTTCACTTTGTTTCATTCATTTGATCTTCAATCGCTGATACTCTTTCTTTCAGTTGATCGAGTCAGTTACTGAAGCTTGTGCATTTATCATGTAGCTCTCATGTCATGGTTTTCAACTCTATCAGGTCGTTTATGGACTTCTCTGCCTTGGTTATTCTAGTTATCCATTCGTCAAATCTTTTTTCAAGGTTTGTAGTTTCTTTGCACTGGGTTCGCAGTTCCTCCTTTAGCTCAGAAGTTTGATTGACTGAAGTCGTCTTCTCTCAACTCCTCAAAGTCATTCTCTATCCAGCTTTGTTCCATTGCTGGCGAGGGGCTGCGTTCCTTTGGAGGAGGAGAGGCACTCTGATTTTTTGAATTTTCAGCTTTTCTGCACGCTTTTTCCCCATCTTTGTGGTTTTATCTACCTTTGGTCTTTGATGATGGTGATGTACAGATGGAGTTTCGGTGTGGATGTCCTTTCTGTTTGTTAGTTTTCCTTCTAACAGTCAGGACCCACAGCTGCAGGTCTGTTGGAGTTTGCTTGAGGTCCATTCCAGACCCTGTTTGCCTGGGTATCCACAGCGGAGACTTCAGAATAGAGAATATTGCTGAATGGCAAGTGTTGCTGTCTGATTGTTCCTCTGGAAGCTTCGTCTCAGAGGTGTACCCGGCCATGTGAGGTGTGGGGTGTCAGTCTGCCCCTAGTGGGGGATGTCTCCCAGTTAGGCTACTTGGGGGTCAGGGACCCACTTGAGCAGGCTGTGTGTCCATTCTCAGATTGCAACCTCTGTGCTGGGAGAACCACTACTCTCTTCAAAGCTGTCAGACAGGGACATTTATATCTGCAGAGGTTTCTGCTACTTTTTGTTTAGCTATGCCAAATCCCCAGAGGTGGAGTCTACAGAGGCAGGCAGGCCTCCTTGAGCTGCAGTGGGCTCCACCCAGTTTGAGCTTCCCAGCTGCTTTGTTTACCTACTTAAGCCTCAGCAATGGCAGGCGCCCCTCTCCCAGCCTCACTGTTGCCTTGCATTTAGATCTCAGACTGCTGTGCTAGCAATGAGGGAGGCCTCCGAGCCAGGTACGGGATATAATCTTCCGGCATGCCGTTTGCTAAGATCCTTGGTAAAGTGCAGTATTAGGGTGGGAGTGACCCGATTTTCCAAGTGTTGTGTGTCACGGTTTCCCTTGGCTAGGAAAAGGAATTCCCTTCCCCCTCACACTTTCCAGGTGAGGCAATGATGCCTTGCCCTTCTTTGGCTTTCGCTCGTTGGGCTGCACCCACTGTCCTGCACCGACTGTCCAACATGCCCCAGTGAGATGAACCTGGTACCTCAGTTGGAAATGCAGAAATCACCCATCTTCTGTGTTGCTCATGCTGGGAGCCGGAGGCTGGAACTGTTCCTATTTGGCCATCTTGGCGCCTAATTGGAGCGATGTCAATTTAATTGTATTTCCATTTAAAATAAAAAATGTTAGCTGCCATGTTTATGTAATGGGAAATAATGAAGCAATATAAAACAATAAATTAACATAAATCAAAACTGCCCCATTTGCTGGCAATGTAAATTTTACCCAAATAAATCAATGGAATCATACCTGTATTCTATTCACAGTCATTCAGTTTTGTCCATAATATCTGCCAACATATCAAGTGAATGGCATTTCTTACCTGTTGGGTGACATGGCATTTCATTCCTGCAAGATCTAAGTACTTGGTGGTCTTGTCTTTATTAGGTTGTTGCAGTTCACCATTATTAAGACTATTGGGCAAAAAAAAAAAAAAAATACTGTAAATTCCCTGGATCCAAATGGTGTTCCTTGTGTCTGTTACATAGCATCAATACAATCGTCCCTGGTAATCATGATCAATCATCCTGACCAGAATAGCCCCCTCTCTGAATGTTGGTTTACCATTATATATAAAAATAAAATCATCAAGAAATGGTAGTAGTATTCAAATCACTTGAACCATGATAATGTTTGGTATAAAACATTCCTCTCTTGGACTTCAGGATGGCTAAACCCATTGAGCTCAAGGTCATAAGGAAAGGAATTGTAGATTTTGCAACTGAGATAGTAGGGATAATAGAGAGAAAAGGCAATCCTACTTTCTTCTTTTGGGACTTGAGATCATATAGAGAAAATGGAACCATATTTTGGTTTTCACTTTAAGAAGTATACTATATCCTTCTTAAAACAGTACCGAAATTCACAGAATTGTCAGTCAGCTGGTGCCATGGGTGAGCCTTCAGCAAGCAGTACATTCCCGTGTTCTGTCAAACTAAAGATTCTGAGCAATAGGATATGCTAATGAATTAAGACAAATAAATTCTGTGGGCAGGAGCTCATTGCTTTTTTCTTTTCCTTCAAATCTATACTTTTGCTAATATACCTCTAGCCAAAGATGTCAAAGCAGTTTTCACTCAATCTTTGTTTATAAAACTTCTAAAATTAAGTGTGCTGTGCTATTTGTTCCAAGTAGTGTTTTGTTTTTACTACTTAAATTAATACGCACATGGCCTGTGGGATTATTAATGACATGTAACAACAGCAGATTTGTTTTAAGTCTGTCTCTTTACAACTTAAATAATTTGGCCCAAGTACATTAGCACAAAAGCCACTAAAGCAGGGAGCTTTAGGTCAATTGCTTTAAAATCTTTAGTTATTAAGTAACTAAAGGATTTTTTTCTTTCTTTCAAGCAAAAAGATTAAGGAGGAAAATTGGATCATACATCTAATTCAGCATAGGGATTGCATCTGCAAAGTATTCAGGACCAAACTAAGCTTCAAAGGATCTTAGAAGTTGAGTTTCTCCTTCCTTTGCTTTTCTGTCCTGGAGTCTGAGGAGATCTTAGTGTTAGTAATGCAGGTTTTGGCTGCAAAGACAATTATGAGAGCCTCTCCTTTTACTTTTGGGATGATAGAAATTACATTTCTTACATTTTTCTTGCACTTTCTGTCCCTTTGCTGATAATAAGCATAAAAAGTGAGAGCACGAAAAACAAGGATATTTTCCCAAAATGAGTTGCAGGGTCTTACCACAGGCATCAAATATGTAGAGAAATGGTAGTGAAAAGATTAAGAAACTAACCAACACCAAGCCAGAGTGGTATATGAATTGGAAGTAGTCCTGTCACAAAAACTTAACATCAGAACATGCTGAGATGAAGAACCATAAGTGTTACTTAGATCTCTGTGTTTTATATATGTCACAAGGTCAGAAATAAAAACATATTTAAAGATCTTTTCTTCTAAGGTTGCAGATAAATTACAGGATAATTAAATTTTAATTTCAAATAAATCACAAATATATATTTAGTATAAACATGTCCAAATCATATTGGAACATGTTTATTATATTATTTGGGACACTCATACTACATAATATATTTGTTGTTTATCTGAAATTCATATTAACTTAGTCTCCTGTATTTTTGTTTGCAAAACCTGGCAATCCTATGTTTCTTTTCTCTAAATTCTCCTAGGAAAATTATTTTTATAATCTAACAAGTGCTTGAGATTTTAATACTCTGATTAGAGTATTGGGTAAGAAGTATTAATAATTACTAAAAGAGGATACATTTATTTAGAATAGAAAGAATGTGAGGATTCTCATGGGAGGACAAAACAGGTCTGGGGAGTGGCAGCTGGGGTAAGAAACGAGGAGTGGGTACAGGTAGAGTCTAATAATGGGTTGAAGTTTCAGAAGACATAGAAGAGAGTTTGGGAAATAGGTGTCATATTATGAGAGGGATTTAGAATAGAATTGGGCAAAGATGGCTTTTAGAAAGTCTTGCTCCTTGTTGTAAAACATAATTCCTCTTTTGGTGTCTCATGAATTGATTTCAAGAAAGATATTACTCTTCTAGTTTTTCTGGGATGTGTGTGTGTTTATTAAGTGTTAGATTTACTTTTTTAAAGTTTTGACATCTAGCTAGAATTGGCTAATTGATGGCCCAATTTAGATAACATCAAGTACAATGCACATTGATCATTTTCAGAGCATGGGGATGGTCTTGTCAAAGACCCAAAATGCTACCAATAATATTGTAAAACAGTAATTTAGTAGAAGGGTTTGGAGTGGTTTGTGTAGAAAAAAAATCTCATTCTAAATAGTAGCCATAAAACAGACAACTGTAAACTTCTAAATTTAGGAAGTCATTTCAGTGAAAGATCCTTGTTGGGGGTGTGTTATTTCTAGTTCTTACAGACTCACTTGTCAGTTCAATAGTTCTGCTTCAGGGATTCCCATTAAGTTTTTGAGTTACAGGCCCATGTCTGACTGCCCCTAATTATAACTGCAAAATGAGCTGTAACTAAAAATGTCATTTAGTTCCCCATTAGCATTTATATCATTGCACTACAGTTTTGAATTTCTGCCTTCGTGAGGATACTTGAAATTTCAAAGCAGATTGTAAACTAAGAAATGACCAATAGTAGGGCCATTTTTCAGGCTAACAGTGTAAGTCAATTGGTTTTTGAGGGTTTGACAAAAGTGGAATTTAGGAACACTAAAAATACATTGAGGCCGAGTTTAAAGAGAGGAAAAAGTACCAATAACAATACAATAGGCCGGGCGCGGTGGCTCACGCCTGTAATCCCAGCACCTTGGGAGGGCAAAGCAGGTGGATCACGAGGTCAGAAGATCGAGACCACCCTGCTCAAAAGGGTGAAACCTCATGTCTACTAAAAAAAGAAAAAAAAAAAAAAAAAGCCAGGCCTGGTGGCACGTGTGTGTAATCCTAGCTACTCGAGAGGCTGAGGCAGGAGAATTGCTTGAACCCGGGAGGTGGAGCTTGCAGTGAGCCAAAATTGTGCCACTGCACTCCAGCCTGGGCAACAGAGCGAAACTCCATCTCAAATAATAATAATAACAATAATAATAAACATTCAAGTACCCACCATTCAAAACTTTTGAAAATGTTAACATTTCTGCTTAGATATATTTTCTGTTAAAAATATAAAGTAGATAAAGGTATATTATTGAGTCTCTTTAGTTGCTACCTCTCCAAGGGCTACCACCATCAAGATTTTGGCGTATAGTCTTGAAACCTATGTTTGCTTCTACCTGTAGGTCATAAATCGGACAAGCATAGGTTGTGGAATTTAATGATGGAACAATCCCATGTGTCTCCCTTTCCTTTTAGCAGATGATCTGGATATTTATGATTTTGAAGTAGTAGACAGAAATTTGGGTAGTCTATGGCATTTCTGGCAGCCCTTGGTTAAAAGAGAGTTACATGGTTATTTAATGCACTATTTTCTTAATTTGGTAATTAAATTTTCCAGTCTTGTAGAATCACTACAGTCCTACATATTAGTTAAAACTCCATACCTGATTTAATGTTGAAACTTCTCCCCATTCCTAGCATGGTTCAGGAGCATAAGGAAAGTTTGAGGTTGGAAAAGCAGAGATGTGGTTTTTCTTCTCTCTGCCTTGAGTTTCTACAGGGCTTTCCTTGGCTTCTTAACCTTGATTCTGTGTCCTGCAGGATGGAAGGAAGTTGAGTAGGGAGGAGGTGTAAGGAGACAGGCAAAGTTCTGACTTAACAGATAAAGGTCTGCATCAGTCAATGTCCTAGCAGGGAACATGTGCAAACGGAGTGATGGCCAAAAGTGTAGTGAAAGGAGTGTTTTCTAAGGGAAAGTGAAACATCCCCAGTGAAGGTGTAAAGCCACTACCATCCCTGAAATCACATGCAACAGCTTTGGCCTTAAGTGGAGAAATACAGGCACTGCCAATCTGCAGCCCAGCTGTGAGAATGCCAGGTGAATAAATAAACCAGGATCTTTTACTCTACCCTCCAAGATCTTCCACTGCCTAAAACCAGCCAGCATCTAAAGGTTTGATGCAATCCATACAGGTAAGCCTTCAGGAGTGTAGAGTGGCAGGCTTTTGCAGCTAAATCTTTCTCTTTTGGGTACATTGATGGGTCTTCAAGTAGATTGCTATTTCTCTCCCCTACACCTGCTTAACTTGTAGGGTACTCCCATCTGCGTTTCCCAGATTAGGGAAAATGTATCCTGATTGCAGTTTTTTGCTGTCCCTGTATTAAGCTTCCCAATTCTAACTATGTCTATTCCTCCAGTGATGCTCTTTCTTCCACCTCGCCTACATCTGGCCCAAGGAAATCACTGATACATGCTTGGCCCTAAAACATAATGAGAGTATATCAAAATGGTGTAGCACGTTGTCTTCAACCTACTTTCAGATCAGGAGGTCCACTCATCTCCGTCCTTTTATGATTTTCCCGATTAGATTCAGAAATGGATCCCAGACTTTTGGGACATGTAGTAGGTTTTCTGAATGAAATACTTAACTAAGTACAGAGAGAATCAATTTATCACATACTGTTCTGTTTTTGCCTTATGGTTTCTGTTCCATTTTTATTATCTTTGAATATTTAAAACACTCTTAGTCTAAATGTCACATTTAGAATAATCTTGTAATTCTCGTTTGGAATTATCTTGTATTTCGCAAGTGGCAGTTTGTGATTTTTGATAACGTCACTGACATTTTTTTTATGGGAGTGCCCAAGTTATAGAAGTGACTTTACAGAGATGACTTAACATTTTGCCTCTGTTAAGACTCATATGTTTTATTGATTATAGACTATTTTTATGTTTAGGCCTTGTCTTGAGATCCATTGTCCTAAGAACTGTGTGTTTTGGCCCTCACATGGGTGTAGCATAGGAGCCAGGTTCAATAGCCTTGTTTATTTCTACCCATGGCTCCAGAAAAGTGGCCGTTTCCTTGTTGCTTTTATGAGTTAGTGGGTAGATTTTTGTATAGAATAATTTTGAGACATCCTGGCTTTGTGAACAGTAGGCCCTTAGCTTGAACACCTCTTGCATACAGGGGATAAAACTATAAGTCCTGGATGTTGTCTTCTGAAACGTTAGTAAACCACTTTGAGTTATTGGATGTTTTATTCTTGGTTTCAAGCTGTAATATTTATAATGTTTTGTCATTTTTAAAATCTGGCGTTCCTGTATATTTAGATTATATGTGTCAGAGGTGACATATCTGCTTACTCTGCTTTATTAACTCAACGTAAGTAATTTTAGTTTAAAAGGGATTTTTTTTAGTAACAAATTGGGCATTTTCATTTCTGTGTAATTTTGCTCTTATTTCAGTAATGCAGTATAGGCCACATAACATAATTTCTACCAGTTTAATCCATTAAGTAAGGGCTCCAAAATTTAGAAAAGTACTACAAATGCATTTCTAGGATGAAAATTTTTATTTGCATGTTAGTATGAAAGTAATCAATCACAAAATGTCATATTTCTAGATATAGTCTACAAGTACAATTACATTCTACTGTAAATGGTGATTGGAAATTTTTTCTGTTATACATAATAAAAATTAAAAATAAGGAAAGGCATTCCAGTTTGCATTTGGTTTTAATATTAAGAATAATAACTTAGTTCTCACAATAAATTGTTAGATACAATGAAATATTCATGTACAATATTTATGGTCTTTTAATTTTTACTTATTTGATTATGTAATTTCAAACACATGAGGCATTATTCTTAAAAATGGATAAGCAGAAAAGTCTCCCAGAAATTTAAAAAGGAAAAGAACAAAATCTGATACATTGGAAAACTACTTGTGAATTCCCATCTAATATTTTGAAGTTCAAGTTACAGCCATGTACCACATAATGACATTTTGGTCAATGATAGACGATGTATATGATGGTGGTTCCATAAGATTTTGATACCGTATTTTTACTGTAACCTTTCTATGTTTAATACACAAATACTATTGTGTTACAATTGCCTATAGTATTCCGTATAGTAACATGCTGTACAGGTTTGTAGCCTAGGAACTATAGGCTATGGTACATAGTCTAGGTGTGTAGTAGGCTATACCATCTAAGTTTATGTAAGTACATTCTATGATGTTTGCACAACGACAGAATCGCCTGATGAAGCATTTCCCAGAACATATCCCTGTCGTTACATGACACATAGCTATTATCACTAGGTTTGAGAAGATAAATGGACAAGCAGGAATTCTATTGGAACTATAGAAATACAAATGAGTAGAAAATTTATTCATTAATATTATAAGTCCTATTACTGATTTTAAATGCATCTTTTTATAACACTAACATTAATGCAGAATGAAGACTGGGTTGCTACACATTAGACCTGAAAATGGAATATTACACTAATTCTGGTCTGAAGCCTGTGGGTAAGATCTTTTAAGTCATTATGTAGAAATAAACCAGATAGTCATGGTGTTGAACGTAAGGATTTACATCATTTTCCCATCCATGTCTTGATTAACAACTCAGTTTTGGAGAGAGCTTAATAAAATATCAATGGGAATTAGGTTGTTATAGGGAAGTAATATAAGATTGAACTATTTACAAGATATTGGAAAATAGCTTCAATTATGAAATGTGATATTTTTCTCTGCCTGAAAGTCACAGGAAGCTTTACGTTGTAAAATAATATTAGTATGTAAAAACAATACACTTTTTTCCTTCAGAATTTTCTGCTTTATGTTTATAGCAACAGTTTCTTGAAATCAAAGGTAATATCTGATAATTAATATCCCATGTTAGAATAATAGTCAAATAATCATAATTGCACCAGTTAATTCTCTAGTACCTGCTATTTTTCCGAGAGATGAAGGAAAATTTTGTTTTTGGAGCATGTGTCTGCAGAGGTTGATAGATGATTCTGAGGGTAAAGAAGGTAGAAATGTCATGGTGCAGATTTTCTTCTAGCTCAGAAAGCAAAGCTCTGGGTTAGAGGAAAATAAGTGAGGATGATCAAGTTTAGATCTTATTTTGTCACCTCTTACTCTATCTTCAAACTATGTTAGTTTGACTTATTGTACAAAACCACAGCAAAATCAGACTTTTTTAGATCTGCCTTCTGGGTTTTATGATTTACCTGACATATTTTTAGTACTCTTTGTAGTTGATCACTCATCATTCTCTTTTAATAAAGTGGAAACAACCCTTAACCTTGGTTTCAGTGACTCCACATTGTGTTGAGTTTCATTTTCTCACTCACTTGAAATTATCATTCTCTGTCTTTAATTTTCAATTTCACTGTTAATTTAAGACTCAGTCTAAAACAACGAAGAGGTATTACTTTTTTTCAATATAATTTGCAACTCTATTAGACTACAGGAGAAAAATGTGATTATTGTAATAGACGAAAAAGAATTCAACGAAGTGCAATAATATTTGTAATGAAAATATTCAGCAAATTAGGAACACAGGTAATACTCCTTAACTTTATACAAGCCCAACACATATGTCTCCTATAGCTGATAAATTAGGTGTCAAAAAATTAATAAAGATGTAGAACAGCCCTCTCCAACAAAAATATAGGTAAACCTCATATGTAAGTTGAATCAATAATTGAAATTACTCATATATAATTCAAAATATTTAAAAAGTAAAAATAGATAAAGTTAATACACTTCTAAATAATTCATAGTTCAAAGAGAAAAATCATAAGAAAAATGTAAAATACCTTAAAATGAATGATAATATGAATGAATAACAAAGCAACTTGTCTGTTGGATATAGCTGGATGAGTCAGTAAAGGAAGATTTATGGGATGATGTACACCTTGCTGTATGTATATCTCATCTCAACAGCCACAATAAAATGTAAACATAATAGATGAGTCCTGTTTCAATTAGGAAAGAGTTGAGACTATGTATGTAAAACACCAGTGAAAATGTGCAAAGAACGATAGTCAAAAGATATAACATCCAAATGTAATGCTCACTCTTAGTTAGAGTCCAAAAAATAGCAGTGAGTATATTGTGAAAGTTTGAATAGACTTAATTACAGCTTATATTAGAAAAATTTTAATTTTGTTATGTGTGATACTAGTGTATTATAATCTAGGAAGATAACATTTTTTGTAGATACATGTGTATATTTGTAATTTACTTTGTAAATAGTAGTAGATAGTGTAAATTTGTAATTTACTTTGAAATGATTTAGGAAATGCACCTATATGTATATATGTGTGTGTGTGTAGAAGAGAGAGAGAATGCAAAGAGAAAGAAAAACTTGGCATAATGTTAATAATTATTAAATATGTGGTTCAATGATACTATTCTTTCCACTTATTTGAAATTTTTTCTAATTTTAATTATTTGTTTTACAATATTTCTACATTATAAATTATAAATAAATATAATTAGAACATATTTGCATTTATTACATATTATATAATAAAAATATAAAATATTTTAATACAAAATTTCAGGCAAAGAAGAAAAAAGGAATATTAGATAATGTGGGAATTTGCAAATTCTTTAAATAAATCGCTGTTTTTCCATTTATTCAGCTTCACTGATGATCCGTCCTGGTTCGAGATAGTTTAGGTTCAGAAATATTCTCAGATATCTCTAGTTTGTGGTTTACTTGAGCCAAAACTACCAGATGGGCTCTGTGGTGAGCTTCAGCCACATGGAAAAGCTATGGAACACTGCTGACCTTGACTTTGGTCTGATCCTTGGAAACCTGCATGTGATGCTGCACATCATCAGGATCCAGCTTAGATCGCTTACTGTGTGAGACAGTAGTGCATGCAGCTGAACTCGATATTGACATGGCTCTCTGGATTTCACTAAGACTTTTTCAGTCCATTGGAAACTGATTTCATATAACAGAAAAAAACAAATGGCTTGCTCCAAAACTTTTTGAACAAATTCAGTGGAAATCTAACAACTGACAAGCTTAACTCTGTTCCAAAGGAGTATGCAAAAAAAATGTTTCTAGCTAATCCAATAATATACTGAAAGAAAATAAAGTAGACAGACTAGGGAGAAAGAAAACTTTCATTGTTCAGACAGCATAATCATCTATGTAGAGAGCCTGAAAGAATAAACAAAACAAATTCTGGAATTAATTAAACAATTACAGCAGAATTGCAGAATACACATTTAATGTAGAAAAGTCGATTGTTTTCCTGTGTAACAGAAATAAATAAATGGCATTTGAAATTAAAAATATAATACAGTTTACATCAACACCTTCCCAAATGAAAACTTAGGTATTAATCTAATAAAATATGGACAAGATTTATATGAAAAAACTATAAAAACACTGATTAAAGAAATCAAAGAATAACAAATGTGAATATATTCCATATTCACCAATATAATTTTATCTTAATTTACGCAATCCCAATCAAAATCTCAGCAAGTTATTTTGTGGATGCTGTGATTTCTTTTTTCCTTTTTCTTTTTTTTTTTAGACTGGGTCTCTCTCTCTTGCCCAGGCTGGAGTGCAGTGGTGTGATCATGGCTCACTGTAGCCTTGAGCTCTTGACTCAAACAATCCTTTCACCTCAACCTCCTGAATAGCTAGGATTCTAGGCAAGCACCACTATGCCCAGAAAATTTTTAAAATTTTTGTAGAGATGGGGTCTCATTATGTTGTCCAGGTTATTCTCAAACTACTGGACTCAAGCAGTCCTCCCACCTCAGCCTCCTAGTATGCTGGGATTATAGGTGTGAGACACTGCACTCAGCTGATACTGTGTATATTGAAAAGCTGGATTCTAAAGATAATATGCAGAGGTAAAAGATCCGGAATAGCCAATGCAGTATTAAAGAAGAACAAAGTTGAAGGACTGAGAATATCTGACTCAAAGACTAAAAAGCTACAGTAATCAAGACAGGATGATATTGGCAAAAGAACAGACAGATCAATGGAACAGAATAGAGAGCTTAGAAATAAACTTAAATAAAAATTATATGCAAAGGCAAAAGATCCAGAATAGCCAATGCAATATCAAAGAAGAACAAAGTTGAAGGACTGACACTATCCAACTTCAAGACTAGCTATAAAGCTACAGTAATCAAGACAGTGTTGTATTGGCAAAAGAATAGACAAACAGATCAATGGAAGAGAAGAGAGAGCTCAGAAATAAACTTAAATAAATATAATCAACTAATCTTTAACAAAGGAGCAGAGACAATACAATTGAAAAAAAATAGTTTTTTCAAATAATGGGTGCTGGAACAATTGAACATCCACATACAAAAAACAAAACAAGACAAAAAAACAAAATATGAATCTAGATGCAGACAATACCCACTTTACACAAATTAATGCAAAATGTATCACAGACCTAAATGTAAAATGCTAAACTATAAAACTCCTAGAAGATAACATAAGAGAAAAACTAGATGACCTGGGGCTTGGTGAAGATTTTTGCAGTTGCAATGCCAAAAGAACAATCCATGAAAGAACGAATTGATAAACTGGACCTCTTTAAGACTAAAAATTTCTACTCTGTGAAAGACATTTTCAAGACAATGAAAAAACAAGCTACAGATTAAGAAAGTATTTGCAAAAGACATACCAGTAAAAGACTTATTACAAATATACAATAACTCCACAATAAGAACACAAATAATTAAAAATGAGTCAAAGACCTTAACAGACAATTCACCTGAGAAGAGATAGGAATAGATAATAATAATATAGCTGTATTCACAATAGGGATAGATAATAACAATATAGCTATATTCACAATAAGCATTAGAAAAAATGCTGGACATCATATGTCATCAGGGAGATGCAAATTAAAAGAACAATGAGATATCACTACATACCTATTAGAGTAATCAAAAAAAAAAAAAATATGGTGGATGCAGTGGCTCACGCCTGCAATCCCAGCACTTTGGGAGGCTGAAGCAGGCGGATCTTGAAGTAAGGAAATTGAGATCATCTTGACCAACATGGTGAAACCTCGTCTCTACTAAAAATACAAAAATTAGCTGAGTGTGGTAGCATGCACCTGTAATCTTAGCTACTCAGAAGGCTGAGGCAGGAGAATCACTTAAACCTGGAAGGTGGGGATTGTATTGAGCCGAGATCGTACCACTGCACTCCAGCCTGGCAACAGAGCGAGACTCCCTCTCAAGAAAAAGAAAAAGAAAAACAACAAAAACAACAACAACAACAACGAGGTACCACTACATACAAATGAGAGTAGTCAAACACTGATAACACCACATCCTGGTAAGAATGTGGAGCAATGGGAAGTCTCGTTCATTGCTGTTTGGAATGCAAAATAGTACCACTATTTTGGAAGACATTTTTGCAGTTCCTTATAAAACTAAACATACTCTTACCATATGATATAGCATTTGTGCACCTTGACATGTACCCAAGAAGTGAAAACTTACGTCCATACAAAAACCTGTACATGGATATTTATAGCAGCTTTATTCATAATTTCCAAAACTTGGAAGCAACCAAGGTGTCCTTTAGTAGGTAAGTAGATAGATAAATTGTAATGTCTCCAGACAATAGAATATTATACATCCCCCAAAATAAGTGAGGTACCAAGCAATGAAAACACATGGAGGAAATGTAAATGCATATTACTAAGAGAAAGAAGCCAATCTGGAAAAGCTACATACTGCATGATTTCAATGATACAACATTTTGTAAAAGGCAAAATTATGCAGGCAATAAAAAGATGAGTTCTTGCCAAGGGTTGAGGAGAGGGAGGAATAAATAAGCAGAGTACCAAGGATTTTTATAGCACTGAAATTATTCTGTATTGTACTGTAATGGTGGATCTATGTCATTATACAATTTTCCAAGCCCATAGAATGTGCAACACTGGGTAAACCCAAATACAAACTATGGCCTATGGGTGACGATTACATGTAAATGTAGGTTCATTAATTGTAACAATTGTACATTCTGGTGGGGAATATTGGTAATGGGGGAGGCTATGCATGTGTAGGCCAGGGGGCATATAGGAAATCTCTGTACCTGCCGCTCACTCAATTTTTCTGTGAATCTAAACATTATCTAAAAAATAAAGTCTATTAAAAACTTAAGTCCATCTTAGAACATAGCAACCTAAACCACTAGCTAGACTAACCAAGAAGAGAAAGATCCAAATAAACACAATCAGAATTTTAAAAGGAGACATTACAACTGACACAGATGAAATACAAAAGATTATCAGAGACTTCTATGAACACCTGTATACTCACAAACTAGAAAACCTCGAGGAAAATGGATAAATTCCTGGAAACATTTAACCTCCCAAGATTGACCCAAGAAGAAATAAAAATTCTAAGCAGAACAATAATAGTAGTGAGATTGAATCAGTAATAAAAGATCTCCCAACAACAACAAAAAAAGCCAAAGATCAGATGGATTCACGGTATATTCTGCCAAACATACAAAGATGCTGGTACCAATCCTACTGAAAATCTTCCAAAAAATTGAAGGGGAGGGAATCCTCTCTAACTCATTCTATAAAGTCGGTATGATCCTGATACCAAAGACAAGGACAGAACAACAATAACACAAAATACAGAACAATGGTCTTGATGAACACAGATGCAAAAATCTTTAACATAATACTAGCAAACCAAATCCAATAGCACATCAAAAAGATAATAAACTATGGTCAAGTGGATTTTATTCCAGGGATATAAGGATAGCTCAACATGTACAAATCAATAAATGTGACTCATCACATGTACCGAATTAAAAACAAAAACCTCATGATCATCTCAGTAAATGCAGAAAAAACATTTGATAAAATTCAATGTTTATTCAGGATAAAAACCCTAAACAAACTAGGCATTGGATAAACATACCTCAAAATAATAAAGGCCATATACAACAAACCCACAGCTAGCATCACACTGAATGGGGAAAAGGTGAAATCAATTCCCCAAAGAACTGAAAAAAGACAAACAAGACCACTTTCACCACTCCTGTTCAACATATTACTAAAATTCCTAGCCAAAGCAATTAGAAGAAAGAAAAGGAAAGGATAAAGAAAAGAAGAGAGAAAGAGAGTGGGGGAGGGAGGGAGAAAGGGAGGAAGGAAGGAAGGAAAGAAGGAAGGAGGGAAGGAAGGAAGGAAGGAAGGAAGATCATCCAACTTGGAAAAGAGAAAGCAAAATTATCTTGGTTTGCTCACAATATGATTATACACCTAGAAAACCCTAAAGACTCCTTCAGAAAACTCTTAGATTTGATAAATGAATTATGTAAGGTTTCAGAATACAAATCAATGTACAAAACTGACATTTCTATACAACAATAACAATCAAGTGGAGAACCAAATCAAGAACTCAATCCTATATATAATAGCTATAAAAAATAAAATAAAATTCCTAATAGTATATTTAACCAAGGAGGTGAAAGATCTCTACAGGGAAAACTACAGAACAGTGATGAAAGAAACTGGATAACACAAATGGAAAAACATTCTATGCTCATGGATCAGTAGAATTAATATCATTAAAAGGACCATAATACACAAAGCAATCGACAGAGTCAATACAATCCCTATCAAAATACCAGTCATTTTTCACAGAATTAGAAAAAAATCCTGAAATTCATATGGAACCTAAAAAGACCCTGAATAGTCAAAGCAATTTGTAGTAAAAAGAATAAAGCTGGGGGTATCACATTACCTGACTTCAAATTACACTACAAGCTATATAACCAATACATGTACATGGTACATGGTACTTGAGTAGAAATAGACACATAGATCAATGGAAAAGAATAGAGAATCCAGAAATAAAGTTACATATCTACTGCCAACTGACCTTTGACAAAGTCAACAGAAACATAAACTGGGGAAAGGACACCCTATTCAATAAATGGTGCCTGGAAAACTGTATTTCTATATGCAGAACAATAAAACTGCATCCTCACTTCTCATCATGTACAAAAATTAACTCAAGATGGACTAAGGACTTAAATGTACGACCTAGAACTATGGAAATATTAGAAGAAAACCTAAGAGAATGTCTTCCTATCTTCTGGACATTGGTGTAGGCAAAGAATTCATGACTAAGACCCCAAAAGCACAAGCATTGAAAACAAAAGTAGACAAATTGGACTTAGTTAAATTAAACAGCTTCTGCACAACAAAAGAAATAATCAGTGAACAGACAATCTGCAGAATGAGAGACAATATTTGCAAAGCATGAGTCTCACAGGGGATTGATATCCATAATTTACAAGGAAGTCAAACATATCAACAACAATAACAAAACAAAAATAGCCCCATTAAAAGGTTGGTGAATGACATGAATAGATATTTTTCAAAAGATGACAAACAAATAGCCAACAAGCATATGAAAAAAGGCTTAACATCACTAATCATTAGAGAAATGCAAATGAAGACCACCATGAGATCATCTTACACCATCAGAATAGCTATTATTAAAAGACAAAAAGTAACAGATGTTGGCAAGGATGCAGAAAAAAGGGAACGCTTATACACTGTTGGTGGGAATGTAAATTAGTATAACCTCTGTGGAAAACAGTATCAAGATTTCTCAAAGAGCTAAAAACACTAATCATTAGAGAAATGCAAATGAAGACCACCATGAGATCATCTTACACCATCAGAATAGCTATTATTAAAAGACAAAAAGTAACAGATGTTGGCAAGGATGCAGAAAAAAGGGAACGCTTATACACTGTTGGTGGGAATGTAACCTCTGTGGAAAACAGTATCAAGATTTCTCAAAGAGCTAAAAACAGAACTACCATTTGATCTAGCAATTCCACTACTGAGTATCTTCTCAAAGGAAAAGAACTTACTATATCAAAAAGATACCTGCACTTGCATGTTTATAGCAGCACTATTCACAATTGAAAAGTCATGGAATCAACCTAAGTGTCCATCAACTGATGATTAGATAAAAAAAAGTTAAGCAGAACATTAATTTTTCTTAATTCAAGCTTTCACCTAGGTTGTCAATGTGTGTTCATTTTCCTCCAACTCCATCCGAGGCTCATTCTTGCTAGTAGATCAAAGGACAGTTAATGAAAAGAAGTCACCCTTTCCTTCATGGGCTTGTTTATCATGCCAGTTTCGATTCTGCAAATAGAAAACATTTTCTTCGGGTTGAACTTAACTTTTAAATAAACTGGCTGGACTTCTAGAATCACACCAAAAATGTCTTTGAACTTCTTTTCTCTTTCATGAAAATGAGCTTGGATTATTGCTCTTTAATTATCAGTTTAAGAATCTGTGGCTACTTAAGAGAGAGTTCTCTTTTGTTCAAATTAAACATGAATATGACTATATTTTCAGAAACGTTCTTGGTAAATTTTTAAATATTTAAGTCTAATATGTGAGTTTTATATTTTTATTATATTTTAGTTATAATTACCACTCCATTATATCATCAATATTAAATTATTATATATATAGTTTATCAATAGAGAGATGAAAATCCAAAGGTAATTTTGGTTTGATGAGAATTATTTACTATAATTCTATGACAAATGTAAAACTTGACTTTTACTTCAACAGTGATTTTTTAATACAATCATATAAATATGACCTATCATAACTATGGGGTACAACTGAAACTGTATGCATTTTTAGAGAGAAATTTGTATTATAAAACATTTCTATCAAAATAGAATAAAGGGTAAAGCTTATCAACTACATGGCTTGGTAAGCAAGCAAGAAATGGAAGTGAACCCAAAATAAATGAGGAAAAAAAATAAAGATAACAAGAGAAACAAAATATTCAAGAGAAGACAACTAAAAGACAAACTTGTTTCTTGAAAGATAGCAAAATAAAAAACTCAACTGAGATTTTGTTTTAACCTAGGGAAGGCACAAATAAACAATATTAGGGCAGAAGAGGAACATAATTAGAGAAATAACAAATTTTTAAAAATATGGTAGAAGTATCATAATTTTATTCCATTAAATTTAAATAACTAGACAAAATAAACAACACAAACATAGAGTAGGTCTTGGAAAACTGCATGACAAAAGTTTTTAAAATGAGATTTACAGCACAACCTAATTTAGGCAAATTTGAAAGATACACTTAAAACACCATTATATATTTTACAGGAGTATGCACATCATTTTAGCTTTTTAAAATTAATTTTCTAGCTATAATTTATGAACAACAATACAAGTCAGTCATTTTAAGGACATGGCTTCATGTGTTTGACAGATATACACAACAATATAAGCACCACTAAAATAAAGGTATAGAACATTTCAACCAATGCCAAATGTTCCCTTATGCTTCTTTGCAGTCAATTTTCCCCCACCTCAACCACAGTCACTCATTGACCTACTTTCTATCTCTAAAGATTAATTCTGCTAATTATATTTTGAGTTGATTATTGTGTATGGTGTGAGGTAAAGGGGAAGGTTCATTTGTTTATGCCATATGAATATAGGACTTCCAGCACAATTTCTGAAAAACACTAACATTTCTCCATTAGTTTTTTTTTTGCTACTCATGTCAAAATGTTAAAATGTAATTAATAATATACTTATGGATCTATTTTCAGTCTCTCTCTTCTGTTTCATTGATCTGTATGTCTGTCTTTCTACCAACATTATATTGCCTTCATTATTATAGCTTTATGTCTTGAAAATAGGTCTATACACTAAGTAAACTCTGTCTTCTAGTTTTTTTTTTTTTTTAATTAGTTTGGATATTTTAGTCATTTGCATTTCTATTTAAATCTTTAGGCAAATTTCTTTTGAGATTTTGAACTGGGTAGTTTTAAATAACTATCCAGTGTTAATTTTCAGATAAATTTGGGAAGAATTAATATCTTAGCAACATTGAGTCTTCCCATCTATAAACATGACATGTCTCTTTATTTCCTTAGGGCTTAATTTCTCTCAGTTAAGTTTTAGAGTGGTCACATATCTTGCACACAGTAATACCTATTTCTACACATTTTACGGTTTTCATGCCATTGTAAAGGACAATAACTGATAAAATTTTATAAATATATATATACATTTTTATAAAATTTTATCAGTGTCCTTTTATTCATCCAATACATATATATTGTGTCCACTATATGCCAATTCTTTCAAAAACTTTTTCCATTTGTTTGTTACAAGTATGTAGAAAGTATAGAAATATAATTGATTTTTGTATAATAATCTTGTATCCTAAAACTTTACTAGTTTATTTATTAATTCCATTTGCTTTATTTGTAGATTTTTTTGAATTCTCTACATATGTTATCATGAAATCTTTACATTGTTTTACCTCTACATTTTAAATCTATGCGAATTTTTTAACTTGCCTCATTTATTGGCTAGATTCTTTAGTACTGTGTTGAATAAAAGTGGTGAAATGGAAGCCATTTTTTTGTTTCTAGTCTTAGAGAAACAAGTGTTTCATTAACAAAAGTGTTCAGCACTTCAGCATTACATCTATCAGCTATATGTTTTCCGTAAATGTTCTTCAGACGAATAAGTTCTTTCCTGTTCTTGGTTTACTGATAGTTTTTATTATAAATGTGTGTTACTATTTTCCAAATGCCTTTTAGAAATATACTGAGATTAGCATGTAATATTTTTCCCATTATCCTGTCAATATGGTGAATTATAATATTTACTTTTTAATGTTAGAGCAGCTTTGCACTTCTAGGATAAGACCCACTTGATCTTTTCTTCTGTTCCGTCTTATCTTCTGTTAAGACCAACCAGTGATTTCTTTTTAATTTCAAATATGCTAATTTGTAGTTTTCGAGATTGTTTGGTCTTGTCTCTCATCTTTCATTTCTTTACTCATTGTGTTAATAAGTCCTTGAGCATATTTATAACATTTTCAAAGTTCTTTGCTAATTCAATCATTCTGTCATATTTGAGTCTGTTTCTTTTCGTTCTTTTTATTTTATTTTATTTATTTATTTATTTATTTTGAGACAGAGTTTCGCCCTTGTTGCCCACACTGGAGTGCAATGGGCATGATCCCTGCTCACCACAACCTCTGCCTCCCAGGTTCAAGCGATTCTCCTGCCTCAGCCTCCTGGGGTAGCTGGGATCACAGGCATGTGCCACTACGCCTGGCTCATTTTGTATTCTTAGTAGAGACAGGGTTTCTCCATGTTGGTAAGGCTGGTCTCAAACTCCCGACCTCAGGTGATACGCCCGCCTCGGCCTCCCATAGTGCTGGGATTACAGGCATGAGCCACCGTGCCCGGCTGAGTCTGTTTCTAATGACTGATGTTTCTCCAGATTATGGCTTTTGTCAGCTGCTTCATCATAGGTCTACTATTTTTTTTTAGATGCTCGTTATTGAGCATATTGCATTTTTAAGTGTGTTTTGTTGTCCATCTATTTATTTATTTATTTATTTATTTATTTAAGGAGATGGAATATCGCTTTGTCTTCCAGGCTGGAGTGCAGTGATGCTATCTTAGCTCACCGCAGCCTCTGCCTCCCGGGTTCAAGTGATTCTCCTGCCTCAGACTCCCGAGTAGCTGGGACTACAGGTGCACGCCACCACGCCTGGCTAAATTTTTGTATTTTAGTAGAGAGAAGGTTTCCCCATGTTGCCCAGGCTGGTCTGGAATTCCTGAACTCAGATAATCCGCCTGCCTCGGCCTCCCAAAGTGCTAGGATTACAGGCGTGAGTCACCCTGCCCGGCCTTTGTTGTCCTTTTAAGAGAGAGTTAAATTCTTTTGTAGGTAGCAGTTATATAACTTGTGGACTAGCTGAGGCTTTGTTTTGAAAATTATTATGGCAATTCTAGCTTAGCCTTACTAATTTTGCCTTACTCTTTGGGGGTACCTCATGAATTTCCTGGGTATTCTACAAGATCTTTCCACTCTGGATTGCCAGAATTTTACTATCTCTTAGTGTAGTCTGAGCTCTAGGAATTGTTCATCTGATTATTCTTTGCCTCTGCCTAACTTTGTGGAGTTTCTATGCTACCATTTATTGTCTCGAAGAGACTCGAGGGGATCATTGCGCAGATATCTGAAACAATAATCTGCTAATCTTCCTCCTCTGCTATACTTTGCCCCCTACCTTCGGACCACCTTAGTCTCTTCTTCCCACCTTTAATCTCTGCCTCCTGAACTCAGCGTGACTAAAGCTTTCTGCTTGGGCTCCCTGTCTTCCTCTCATGTAAAACATTAGGATAATCACAGAACTCACCTTATGTGTGTGCTTTCTCTTAGGGATGGCAGCCCTGTATACAAGTCTAATGTTTAAAATGGCTTTCTGTAGTCACATGTTTAATAGAGTTGTTTAATGTACTTTTATCTAGTAGTCTAGTTGTTTATGGCAGAAAGGCAAGTCTGATATTAGTTATTCTAACACAAGAGAAGCAGAAGTTCTCCTATACACATACCTTATGGATTTCGATAAACTGTAGCCTGTTTGGGGAATAAGGAGTTAAAAAGCAAAGGAGAAGCCCTGCCTGCATAGATGGTAGGAATACTGTGAACTAGACAAGTATGTGTTATTCAATTCTGTAAGTATACCTGAGGTACATTTACAAAGTTACATTTAAAACATGGGTGTCCCCAGGCAGAATTTATAGGAAGGGCTCATTAGACTACATAGTTCTTCAATTATTAGAGTAGTTTGCACGGGGGGGTAAATCAGTGTTTAAAACTGTGGCAGCAGCAATCAGTTTGTGGCTGGGGGTCACAGAGAAATTGGGAATGGGCTAAAATAAGGTTGAGAGGGCATAGTGTTGGATGGGAGGAAAGCTTGGATATACTTAACTCAGAAACCAATTCTGATAGCCATTATTCCTCCTTTAGTGAGAAATGACGCTGGAGAAATCTCTCTTTGAAGTGCCAGAGGTTCGTTTAGCAGGAGACTAGCATCTTGCTGTAGTACAATGTCTGGAGGTGTCGTTTATGAGATTAAAGGGACTGAGGTAGCTGGGGTATAGGTCCCACCCAGAGATTACCTGCAAGGTGGCCCCACATGAAAGATTAAGGAGCTGAGCTGCTTGAGTTTTGAAATACAATCCATGGGTGGATGACATAGGCAGTCTGCATGTCAGATCAGTAGCCTGGGTTGATTACAGTGGATCCCCCATGCAGAAACAGAAGCTAAGAAAGATCCCCTGGCTCCCCAGAAGACTGAGATACCCCTTAGAGGGTTGCGTGACTTGAGGGCATTTCCCGGAAGTCTTTATTCCAAAAATATACCTATTCCTATCATTGCTGAAAACTGCTTTTCGCAAAGACCTGGTTAAAATGGCTTGATGGGCTTGATATCTTTGTTCGCCCACTGGCGTCAGTTTGTACGTGGGAAGATCTGCTTCTACTCACTGGTCTAATTCTATGAAGTGCCATAAGATGGCTCCCTGGTGTCTAATTTCCCTAGAACATTCTTTAGGGCTCAAATATCTGAGTATTTAGAGAAGTATGATGAAGTAGTTTCTGAAAGGAAGCCTGAGGTCTTTGGGGTTCTGTAGTCCCAGGTTGGCTTAGCTATCTGGCCCCAGATGCACTTAACAGATGTTTTTCAGGACAAGGCAGCCCCCGACTAGTGGCAGTATGGTTTCCAAGTAACAATGTCTAAAATATTACTTTTTGTTTATCAGCTTAGCAAAGCTTTTTAAAAAGATATATCTACTTTTGTAAGAATTAATATCATACTCATAAACTTTCTTGTATGAAAATCAACGAATTCTCTTTTGTTATAAATGTGTCAGCATAAATCAATAATATTTAAAATAATTATATTATTTATTAAATATTTTACCATGAAGGAATGTATCCTAAGTCAATAACAACTCTGTCATAAATGATTTTTCTGTTTTTACAGCGTTATTTATGATATTAATATTAAGAACAAATCAAATACTCAAATAGAGTAATTAAATTATTTCTGGTAAATTCATTTAAAGCAATACTAGTTAGGAGTCATAGTGTCATTTTTCAGGGCTACCTAATATAATAAAAAATGCTCATATCATAATGCCAAGTGAAAATGTTAGGAGAGTAATCGTATACAATTTGATTCCAATCCTTTAGAAATGCCTGTACATAGACAACATAGCCAATTGTGGGAGGTAGTGCACTAAAATGTCAGCAATGGTTACTATTGTCATTATGGAAAAAGTCATTATTTTGACTTGTATCTTTATTTTTCCCTACATTCTCTACAATTATTATATATTATGTGTTAAAAATGTTCATAGAACTCTATGTATTCTTTTTACAATGTACTAGGTGTCTATAATTAGTTCAGAATAGAAAGTGTTGTTTCTAAAGGAAATCTTGCACTCACTATCAGATTTGATGGATTTTCCCTGTATTGTTAATATCTACTTACAACAGAAGCTGTGACTGTTCCTTTAGACAGATGGCAGAAGCACAGCATTTCTACCTCTTCAGATACCAATTTTCAGGCAAAAAGTAATTTTTAAAAATTTATCAGTTATTGTCCTTTTATTCATCTAATATATATTTTTTGTGTTTCCACTATATACCAGGCAGTGTGCTATTTGCTGGAAAAACAAGGATGAGTAAAACAGACAAAGTCTCTTCAGCCGTGGTATATATTTATATTGTTATGATAAAATAGATAATTTACTGGAATACATGAGATAATATAAAATAAGGATCAGACATAATCTAAGTGTTACATATGTGCAATAAAGTATTGAAATCTCAAAACAGGACCACATAGTCCTGAACTTTGATTAAAGACGACTTGAGTAGAACTTTGAGATTAACCAGATATGTAAACGTGGGGAAGTTATTTAAATTATCTGAGTATCAGTTTCTTATCTGTAAATGGAAGGTAATGATACTTACCTCAGAGGATTTGGTGAATAATAAATAACATGTAAAGTGACTTGTACAATACTTGGCACATAATATAAACTCAATAAAAGTTAGCTATGACTAACTTTAACAGTTGACTGATATATAATGAGACTAAGAGTATGCAAATAATTTAAAAACCAATTGAAATACTGAATCAAATTATAGCTTACAATTACTACAGTGGTTTATACTTATGGAGGGCACAGAGATAGTAAGTTCTGAGGTCAATAAAAGTGAATGCTGAATGATTAAATAAAGACAAGGCAATGGAACAAAGAATCAGTGAAAAAATATTTCATTAACATAGTGATGAAGAAATAGTGTTAGCAAAGAGGAAGAATAAAAACAATACTGTGAGATAGTGAATTCTAATACTGTTGAAATATTTATAATATTCACCGGAATATTTTATCAGATAGTTTTCAGTTTGTTTTGTAAAATCTTTACACTGATTACAGATATGTAATTAAAGTTATGTCACTTTCCAATCTATATCCCATAAAAATGTCATTTACACAAAAATCCACAGAAAATGTTGAATAAATATTTTTGCTGGTTATTATCCATGTAACCTTCATTCCTGTCCCTGTAACCTTCACTCTGTAAGATGAGGGTCATGATTCTGTGTTGTTTGCATTGCTCGGGAAGAGAGGAAGTCTGAACTCTTTTCTAATTGTTAACTGAAGAAAACATGATGGAATATCTGGAGGTCATCGTAGTTTTTGTAGGACTCAATGGAATACTGATGCAGTAAATTTAAAATAATATTTACATGTGTGGCGAATTAGAGACCATCCAACATTGCGTTCCAGGACTTAACAATAAGAAGAGGAAACAGTTGTTGAGTGCTGATTATGGGCCTTTCTCTCTTCTAATCACAGTGTACGCAATAACTCATTCAGTCCCACAACAACTTTAGAAAGTAGGTACTAGTATTTTTTCCCGTTTCACAGATAAATAAACATAAGCAGAGAGAGATGAAATAACTTTTCCAAGGTGGCACAGAAGATGATTTAAATAAAATCAAATCATTTCGCTCCAGGCTTTAGGCCTTCTCACTACGCCTCTATTTTCTACTGCCCAAGATTTAAGAAAAAACAGAAAAACAAACAGAAGATACATGTGACTTTTTTCAGTTTTAATAATTATTTAGTAATTACTGAATAAGCAGAAAACTTTGTTCAATTTCGTGTAATACTGTGGCTCAACTAGAATACAATTTAAGAACTTGTTGCAGAAAATAACTTACTAAAGCATTAGAGGCTTAAGGGACTCCAGGAGATAAGTAACTAGATGTAATATTTTCCTTTTCCTCTCTCGATTAATGTAGCATAATAATAAAGATGATAGTGAAACAGGAAAGGTTCCCATGTCCCCCTCTCAGGGCATGCAATCAGGGTGTGGCTCACTTCAGTGCCTGCTGCTCAAACCTGTAGGGGAGCATACAGACGGGCAGGCTGCGGGGCTCCAACCCTATGGCAGAGTCTCGGGTTGAACATTTACAGCCGAAGCCCCAGTGGGCGTGTGTTACAGGGTGCTCTTTTAGTTTGCTGTCTATAGGCGGCTTGTGTTAACCAGCTCAATTAGAACCTGTACCTTGTTGCAAGGATAAAAGGTTTTCTGTATCCTGGGTTCTTGCCTTGGTGTACCGGAAGAATCGGATCACATGTGAGCTTGTAGAATGAGTGTAAAGTTTTATTGAGTGGAAGCAGCTCTTAGACAATGGGGCAGCCAGAGAGGAGATGGTCTTCCCTTGGAGTTGGGCCACTTGGCAGTCCTGGCTCTCCTCCGTCAGCTCCAGCCAAACTCCGCCTCATCCGGCCAGTCCATGGCCTGCCAGCTTCTATCCGTGTGCTCTTCCCCCACGTGCTTCCCTCCACATCCTCTCAGTGTCCAAACGATTGTCTTCTTTCACAGATGTGTGCCTCTCGCCGTCCACTTACTTCTAGTCTGCCTGCTAGGGTATAGGGGGTTTTTATAAGCACAGGGTGGGAGCGTGGTGGGCCAGGGTGGTCTTGGAAAATGCAACATTTGGGCGTGAAAGCAGGAGTGCTGTCCTCACCTAGGTTCGTGGGGGTGGAGCCCTAGCCAGGGACCTGCCTTTCTCTCAGGGAACCCAGCACTTCCCTGTCCCGCTCCTGTATCAATAGTAACAATATCATTGATGAAAAACAAAAACAGCTAATGACAGCTAGTACTATGATTGGCACACAGTAGGTCCTCAATAAATATTTGATGAATTAATGATTAATAATTGAATACTTCTTATATGCAAAAGTGGATCTTATATAAACAACTTAATATGATTTTACCACTTTACAAATGAGGATATTTAGCTATTAAGAAGTTAAGTTATTTATTTAAAGGTCAGCTTTAAAGTGGTAGAGCTAAGATTCAAACATAATTTATCTCATTTTCATTCTTACAGAGCTTTCTGTTTCTAAATTTTCTACAAAGATATCGAACGTCTCTCACTATCTCCATATTTTATAGGATGGAAATAGAAATTCCATCAGGCACTCATCCAACCCAATTATTTTAAAAACTACCTAGTTTGTTTCATAGAGTTTGCTATAATGACTTTTTATGTTTAAATAATATGTGTAAGCACTATGTAATGCAAAAAGCTCTGCCAAATTTTATCTCATTTGATAGCTTAATACATCTTTGAGATAGATTGAGATGAATTACTGTTATTCCTAGTTCGGCAGATAAGACAAGTGATAGAAAGATCAGCAGCTGTACTCAAGTTGAAGCAGTTAGTCAGCTATGGAGATATCTCTAACCCAGCTCTTTTGACTCCAGGCTTCTGTACTTTCCACTGAATTCCTTTGCATTCCTGTAGTGCTAGTGAGATTAATGGCAGACATTTTGGGAATCCTTTCTGCTTTACAAAGTAACTATTGCAGAGAGGGCTCCCTCAGAAGCAGATCCTGGGGCAAGGATATAGTACATGTAATTTATTGGAGAGAAACAAAGGCTATAGGTAGGGGAGGGCTGCCCAGGATGAAATCACTCCCTCAGCTTCAGCAGTGTTGCCAGTTGACAGACCTCAGCTCAACTTCTCTCTGAGACTTGCCCTTGGTTGAAAAGAACAGCCCTACTCAAGATTACATCTCTTTCTTGGGGACAGCCCCTCTCTAATGACTAATCCAATGCAAGAGGAATAAGCTCTTCCCTGTTTCCCCAGGTCAGAAAAACCTTGAAGGGCGTTCTGGGCTCTGGAGAACCATGAAGAATGGGCTGAACCTTTTGTTGGGAATACATCATGATTCACTTTCTCTATTTGCCCAGTCCCACTTTCTTAACTCTCTCTAGCAAATCAAATGTTTAAAGATGAGACTGGAAGCATCTTACCGGTCACTCCTTTGTATTTTACTAATTACTGTTGATACTTAAAAGAATAAGTTCTAGAAAGTGTGGTAGGTTAGAATTTACATAAATACTTAATGTGTTGGCAAGAATGTTTTTGAATTTGTTTTCTCCCTCAAAAAACTTTTTTTTTCTATTTGAATGTGTTGTGATAAATGAGGCAATGTGTTAGATAATTTCAACTTATTTGAAGAAGACACTTTAAATCTTAGTTTTTTTTTTTTTTTACTAGATTATTGTGCTTATTTTGCATTCATTTGGAACAGACATGATCACCTTACATTTTTGCAAGTATAGTCAACTCCACAAAGGAGTTCAGTGTCAACAAATTCAGGATTTGAAGTATGTATCTTAACAGAAAAGTCTTAACAAAAAAAATGGCTGCAAGGTCAAACTTTTTCTACTAAAAGCCAAGATTCCTTGCTTAATCTGGTAAAATTACAGACTTGACTGTGTCTGGAATTCCCCAGAGAAGTTGATTCTCCCATCATGATGTTTACTAAGCACACCGAGGAGCAAATCAGCCTCGAGGGCCAGAACGTGACACACTTCTTCATCTCTCTGTGTAGCTCTCCCCAGACTCCTTCATGTTCAAACCTAATAAAGATCTAGTTTTGTAGTTAAAATACAGGTGAAAAACTCAAAGATCCTTATGCTGCTTCACATGCAAAGAGCACAACCTTTACTGATACCATTACCTGAAATTAGCAAAATTATTTTTATGCACTGTAAAAGATTTTCCCACTTTCATGTTGGTTATGGTTTTGTTCAAAGGCCAAATTCTAAGAATTATAATGCAATAAATCCCTTGACCAGCTGACTTCTGTGAACATATTTTAAAATAGCTTGTAATTTTTTATGGATTTTTTTATTTCTGTTGTTCTAATGAAGGTATCTGCTGCAATTCACAGCCCTGATCTAGGTCAAATGAGAACACTTTCCCATTAAATAACATAGAACATACGAGAAAAATATTGGACAGCAAGTGGTGTCAGATTTATATGTTCTAGTTTTATAGTATCTTTCTCCAAGAAATCTCCAAGCTCTATATGCAGTACTTGAGCATAGCATTTGAATAATGTGTATACCTTTGAAAGAGTTTTTCCAAAGCGCACACACATTCTTTTCTAATGACTATGCATAATAAAAAGCTTCTTCAATTTGCTTTTAATCAACAGTTTCGTTATTGTTGTGCGTTTTGTTTCTAGTCCTCTCAAATTTTATATGGAGGAGGTGTTTGACTGCCTTGCACTATGGTCACTGTGCACTAGTTAGTATTGTATATGAATCTGCACTGAAGTATAAGTTAGAAGATGCATTCAAGTTCCAGGACTTCTTCTTTATTACCTGAGAAACTGGAATAAAAAATTAATCTCTTCAAATATTACTAAACATCTACTCCTAGGATTGCTGTGCCAATTGAAAAGATATTGTGTGTCAGAAACCTGAACAGTGATTCTATGATGATTCTCAGCAGAGACTCCATGAAAGTTGGCTCCATTCTCTACCTTTTCTGTCCTTTCTGATTCTAAGTTTTCTCGTCTGTTATGAATAAAATTTTCCAAAGCACTTTAGAGAAGTAGATCTATACTTATGCTATTTCTACTATATATATTCTACAAATTCACAATGTCAGAATGACGAAAGGGATTGTCATTGCTGCCCAACACTGCTTATGAAAGGAACACAGACATCGGGGAATCACAATTCACTGAAGGATGATTCCCATGGATCCAGCTACCTGAATGAATGCCTTGATCAATTCCTCACGACCCAAATATTGGAAATAACTGCAGTTCTCTCACTATCACAAAGTGATTTTCACTTACAACTGTTGTCTGCATTTTTTCTTCTTTTTATTCAAGTTCAAATGAAGCAATCAAAAACCATTTTGAGCAGAAACTGTGACCTGAGAAATGAATTAGGCAACAGGTGATGTGTTTCTTCAGCCCTAAGTTTCTTACACTACATATGTAAAGAAAACAAATGGACTTTGAGTTCTAGCTATGACATAATAGTCTACGTCAGATTCACTGTCCTATTGAGGGGCTGGGAAGAGTAGTAGGAGGTGGGAATATAAAAGCTGGAAAAAGTAGATACAAAATAAAAATAAAAAAGCTAGTGGAAGGCACTGGAGCATAACCAGTGCAGGTAGAGTTTCAGAGTCTATGATCCTCAAGAGGAGACAAACACAGTAGGTGAGCTCCATATTCATCCAAGCTTTTTCTTCTAAGGACATTTTCAGAACCTTGTTGCTGGAGAAAGGAGATTGGCAGAATTAATTGGCTGAGAAGACAGAGTTCCGATCTTCTAACATTTTATAGGCCGAGTCCTAAACAGAAAGGCAATGCAATGATGGAGTTCCAAAATCTGTCTGCCTACTTCTATGAGTCTTTGACCAGCACTTCAATTGTGTGTGTACAGGGAAAGTCACCAAAACAAAACAAAACAACAACAGAAAACACAATAAAACATGACATCTAGAAGACTAAAAGGCTGAAAGGAAATTTTAACATTTCTGTTATGCTGTGAAGACAGAGGTTGGCACTCAAGCATTTCAAAGGTGGAGGAACTTTCATGAACACCCTGGGCTTTCAGACGAGAGTCCAGAAAGGTCATGTCCTTGGAAGAATGGCTCACAAAAGGAATAAGTATCATATTCTGGGAGTAAGACAAAAAAATCCTAAGAGAAGCAGCATTGAAGGAAGCCTAAGCCATGCCTCCCTAGGATCACTCTGTTCTTCCAGAGGTCTTTCTGCCTCCCAGAAAAGACCTAGTCATCTTTAGAGAGAGATAACATCAAGAAGAGCCATTATTACTTTTTCCAGCTTTATTGAAGTATAATTAACAACTAAAAATTGTATATATTTACAGTGTAAAATGTGCTGTTTTGATATATGTATACATTTTGAAATAATTACCACAATTAAGCTAATTAACATATTCATCACCTCATCACTCTTTTAACAGATTTTAAGTATACAATACAGTATTATTAATTATATTCATAGCTGGGTGTGGTAGCTCACACCTGTAATCCTAGCACTTTGTGAGGCTGTGGCAGGTAGATCACTTGAGGCCAGGAGTCTGAAACCAGCCGGACCAACATTGCAAAACTCCATCTCTGCTAACACTACAAACAAATTAGCCAGGCATTGTGGTGTATGCCTGTAGTCCCAGCTACTTGGGAGGCTGAGGCATGAGAATTGCTTGAACCCAGGAGGTGGAGGTTGCAGTGAGCCAAGGTCATGCCACTGTACTCCAGCCTGGGTAACAGAGCAAGACTCTGTCTCCAAAATATATATGTGTGTATGTGTGTGTATATATACATATATATATTTTTTTACCATATTGCATATTAGATCTCCAGAATTTATTTATCTCATCTAACTGAAATGTTACACCTTTTCACCAACATCTCTCCATTTCCCACACCTCTCCAGTCCCTAGAAACCACCATTCTACTCTCTGCTTCTATGAATTCAACTTTTGAGTCTTCCTATAAGTGAGATCATGTAGTATTTGTCTTTCTGCACCTGACTTATTTCACTTAGTGTAATGTCCTCCAGGTTCATCCATATTGTCACAAATGACAGGATTTTCTTCTTTTTATCGCTGAATAATATTCTACTGTATACAATATGCCACATTTTCTTTGTGCATTAATATATCCACAGATACTTCAATTGATTCCATATCTTGGCTATTATGAACACTGCTTCAATGAACATATAAACACAGACAGCTCTTCAAAATACAGATTTCAATTTCTTTGGAGATATACCCACGAATAGGGTCGCTGGATCATATGGTAGTTTTGTTTCTAATTTTGTAAGGAAACTCCATATTATTTTCCATAATGGCTATATTAATTTATATTTTCACTAACAGGATACAAAAGTTCCCTTTTCTACATATCATTGTCAACAATTCTTGGGGTTTGTTTTTGGTCTTTTTTATAATAGGCATTCTAACAGATGTGAGATAATATCTCACTGCAGTTTTGCTTTGCATTTCCCTAATAGTTGATGATGTTGAACACTTTGTCTCATAGCTGTTGTCCAGGTGTTTCTCTTCTTTGGAAAAATGTCTATTGAGGTCCTTTGTCCATTTTTAAAAATATTATTTGTTTTTTAGCTATTGACTTACTTGTGTTCTTCATGTATTTTGGATATTAACCCCTTATCATATATATGGTTTGCAAATATTTTCTTCCATTCTGTAGGTTGTCTCTTCCTTCTGTTTATTGTTTTCTTTACTGTACAGAAGCATTATAGCTTGATGTAGTCCATTTGTTTATTTTTGCTTTTGTTGTCTGTGCTTTTGATATAATATCAAAAAAAAAAAAAACTCGAATCAGCTTCAAGAAGTTATTTTTCCCCTGTGTTTTCTTCTAATAGTTTTTAGGTCTTATGTTTAAGTCTTTAATCCATTTTAAGTATATTTTTGCATAGGCTGTGAAATAAGGGTCCAGCTATATTCTTCTGAAAGTGGATATCCAGTTTTCCCAATACCTTTCATTGAAGAGACTGTCCTTTCTCCATTATGTGTTCTTGGCACTTTGGTTGAAGATAAATTGACTGTAATTCCATGTATTCTTTTCTGGGCTCTATGTTCTATTTCATTGTTATATGTTTCTGTTTCTATGCCAGTGTCATACTGTTTTGAGTATAATAGTTTTGTAGTATATTTTAAAATCAGGTCATGTGATGTCTCCAGCTATGTTCTTTATGCTCAAGATTAGTTTGACTGTTTGGAGACTTCTGTAGTTCCTTAGGAATTTTAGGATTGTTTTTGTATTTCTACAAAAAACATCATTGGAATTTTGATAAGGATTACATCTGTAGATTGCCTTGGGGTAGTATAGACATTGTAACAGTATTAATTATTCCAGTCCATGAACATAATATCTTCCATTTATTTGTGCCTTTAATTTTCTTTATTAATCTTTTATAGTTTTCAGTGTACAAATCTCTCACTTGCTTGCTTAAATTTTTTCTTAAGTATCTTGGGGGGCTAATGAAAATGAGATTTTTTAAAAAATTTTATTTAGATAGTTTATTGTTAGTGTATAGAAGCACTACTGATTTTTGCATTTTTATTTTTCATCCTGGAACTTTACAAGATTGTTTATAAGTTATAGCAGTTTTTGGTGTAGTCTTTAGGGTTTTCTTTATTAAGACCATATCATCTGCAAATAGAACAAATTTTACTTCTTCCTTTATCATTTGGATACTTTTTATTAATTTTTCTTGCCTTATTTCTCTGGCTCAGACTTCCAGTACTATGTTGAAGTGATGAGTTGGAAATCTGTATCTTCTTCCTGGTGTTAGAGGAAAAGCTTCCAGCTTTTCATCATTAAGTATAATGTTAACTGTGGCCTTATCATATATGACCTTTATTATCTTGAGGTACATTTGTCCTACACCTCATTTTTTGAAAATTTTTGTCATGAAAGGATGATGAATTGTATGAAATGGTTTTGTCTGCAGTTTTTGAGATGAAAGCATAAATTTTATTCTTCATTTGTTAGTGTGGTGTATTACATTTATTGATTGGCATATGTTGAACCATCTTTGAATCCCAGAGATAAATCTCATTTCTCCTGATGAATAACTCACATCTCCTGATGAATAACTTTTTCTGCTGACCAAGATTTCCAGTAAAATACCTAAAGCCAATCAAGTTAGTTGACATTCTTGTTTTGTTCCTGTATCACAGGAAATTGTTAAATATATTATTAGTATGCTGTTAAATGTAGGATTTTTTGTAGAACTTTTTGCCTGATTAAGAAAATTTCCTTATATTCCTAGCTTGTTGGGATTTTTTACAATAAACAGGTGTTGAAATTTTTCTAGTGCTTTTTCTGCCTTTATTGAAAGAATCATAGTTTTTCTCCTTTGTTTTGTTAAGGGGATGGTATGAATTACATTGATTGATTTTCAAAGGTTAAATCAACCTTGGGAATACAACATACTTCATGATGTGTTATCCATTTTATGTATAGTTGCATTTGATATTCTTGTATTTTGTTAAGGATTTTTGCTTTCATGATTGTGACAGAGATTAGCTTGTTAAATTGATTTACTGGATTCTTAACTTTATATCTGGTGTTATTCGGTTCTAGAATTTATCTTTCAGTTATGACCCCTTCTATATTGTTACTATTTATCTTTCCAAATTCTCAGCTTATATCTTAATTAAAATGTATGTTATATCCAATATCAAGAGCTCTGCTTTTCTGTTTATTTGTTGCTTTTTAAAGTTTCTAATCATACAGATGATAGATGTGTTTATTTTGATTGTCTAACAGATATTATATGTGGAAATTTATTTGTGGTTTCGTTTCTATGGGATCAGTGGTGATATTCCCTTTACTATATTTTATTGTTTCTATTTGATTCATCTCTCTTTTCTTCTTTATTACTCTGGCTAGCAGTCTATCTATTTTTGTTATTTTTTTCGAAAAACCAGCTGCTGGATTCATTGACTTTTTAGAGAGTTTTTTATGTCTGTATCTCCTTCAATTCTGCTCTGATCTTAGTTATTTCTTGTCTTTCACTAGCTTTTTAATTAGTTTGCTTTTGCCTCTCTAGCTCTTGTAATTGTGATATTAGGGTGCCAATTTGAGATCTTTCTAGCTTTCTGATGTGGGCATTTAGTGCTATAAATTTCCCTCTTAGCATCACTTTAGCTGTGTCCCAGAGATTCTGGTATATTGTCTCTTTGTTCTCATTGATTTCAAAGAACTTCTTGATTTCTGCCTTAATTTCATTATTTACCCAGGAGTCATTCAGGAACAGGTTGTTCAGTTTCCATGTAATTGTGTGGTTTTGAGTGAGTTTGTTAATCCTGAATTCTAATTTGATTGCACTGTGGTGCAAGAGACTGTTACGATTTAACTTATTTTGCATTTGCTGAGGAATGTTTTACTTCTAATTATGTCGTCAATTTTAGAATAAGTGTCGTATGGCACTGAGAAGAACATATATTCTGTTGATTTGGGGTGGTGAGTTATGTAAATGGCTATTAGGGTCACTTGATCCAGAGCTGAGTTGGAGTCCTGAATATCCTTGATAATTTTCTGTCTCATTGATCTGTTTAATATTGACAGTGGGGTATTAAAGTCTCCCACTATTATTGTGTAGGAGTCTAAGTCTCTTTGTAGGTCTGTAAGAACTTGTTGTATCAAACTTGGTGCTCCTGTATTAGGTGCATATATATTTAGAATAGATAGCTCTTCTTGTGGATTTGTTCCCTTTACCATTATGTAATACTCTTCTTTGTCTTTTTAGATCTTTGTTGGTTTAAAGTCTGTTTTGTCAGAGACTAGGATTGCAACCCCTGCTTTTTTTCTTTCTTTCCATTTGCTTGCCGAATTTTCCTCTATCCCTTTATTTTGAGCCTATGCGTGTCTTTGCATGTGAGATGGGTCTCTAAAATACAGCACACCAATGGGTCTTGACTTTTTATCCAATTTGCCAGTCTGTGTCTTTCAACTGGGGTATTTACATTTATGATTAGTATTGTAATGTTATGTGTGAATTTGATCCAGTCATCATGATGCTTATCTGGTTATTTTACACACTAGTTGATGCAGTTTCTTCATGGTGTCATTGGTCTTTATATTTTGGTGTGTTTTTGCAGTGACTGGTACCGGTTTTTCCTTTACATATTTAGTGCTTCTTTCAGGAAATCTTGCAAGGCAGGCCTGGTGGTAATGAAATCCATCAGCATTTGCTTGTCTGGAAAGGATTTTACTTCTCATTTGCTTATGAAGTTTAGTTTAGCTGGATATGAAACTTTGGGTTGAAATTGTTTTTCTTTAAGAATGTTGAATATTGGTCCCCAATCTCCTCTGGCTTGTAGAGTTTCTGCTGAGAGGTACTATAAACACTTCTACGCAAATAAACTAGAAAAACCTAGAAAATGGATAAATTCCTGGACGTATACACCCTCCCAAGACTAAACCAGAAAGAAGTCAAATCCCTGAATAGACCAATGACAAGTTCAGAAATTGAGGCAGTAATTAACAGCCTGCCAACCAAAAGAAGCCCAGGACCAGATGGATTCACAGCTGAATTTTACCAGAGGTACGAAGAGAAGCTAGTACCATTCCTTCTGAAACTATTCAAAACAATTGAAAAGGAAGGACTCCTTCCTAACTCATTTTATGAAACCAGCATCATCCTGATAATAAAACCAGGAAGAGACACAACAACAAAAAAAAACACTTCAGTCCAATATCCCTGATGAACATCAATGAGAAAATCCTCAGTAAAATATTAGAAAACCTAATCCAGCAGCACATCAAAAAACTTATCCACCACCATCAAGTTGGCTTCATCCCTAGGATGCAAGCCTCGTTCAACATATGCAAATCAATAGACGTAATCCATCACATAAACAGAAACAAAGACAAAAACCACATGATTATCTCAATAGATGCAGAAAGGCCATTGATAAAATTCAGCATCCCTTCATGTTAAAAACTTTCATTAAACTAGGTATTGATGGAACGTATCTCAAAATAATAAGAGCTGTTTATGACAAGCCTGTAGCCAGTATCATATTAAATGGAAAAAAGCTGGAAGCATTCTCTTTGAAAACCCGTTCAAGGAAAGGATGCTCTGTCTCACTGCTCCTATTTTAACATAGTATTAAAAATGCTGGACAGGGCAAACAGGCAAGAGAAAGAAATAAACCGTATTTGAATAAGAAGAGAGGAAGTCAAATAGTCTCTTTTTGCTAGATGACATGATTTTATATTTAGAAAACCCCATCAACTCAGCCCCAAAACTCTTTAAACTGATAAACAGCTTTAGCAAAGTCTCAGGATACAAAATCAATGTGCAAAAATTCCAAGCATTCCTTTACACCAACAATAGACAAGCAGAGAGTCAAATCATGAATGAACTCCCATTCACAATCATTGCAAAGAGAATAAAATATACAGGAATACAGCTCACAAGGGAAATAAAGGACCTCTTCAAGGAGAACTACAAACCACTGCTCAAGGAAATCAGAGAAGACATAAACAAATGGAAAAACATTCCATTCTTGTGGATAAAAAGAATCAATATCGTGAAAGTGGCCATAATGCCCAAATGTAATTTATAGATTCAATGCTATTCCCATCAAACTACCATTGACATTCTTCACAGAATTAAAAAAAAAAAAAACTAATTTAAACTTCATATAGAATCAAAGAAGACCCCATATAACCAAGAAAATTCTAAGCAAAAAAACTCAAAGCTGGAGGCATCATACTACCTGACTTCAAACTACACTACAAGACTACAGTAACCAAAACAGCATGGCATTGGTACAGAAACAGATATATAGACCAATCAAACAGAACAGAGGCCTCAGAAATAATGCCACACATCTACAGTCATCTGATCTTTGGCAAACCTGACAAAAACAAGCCACGAGGAAAAGATCTCCTAATCAATAAATGGTGCTGGTAAAACTGGCTAGCCATATGCAGAAAACTGAAACTGGACCCTTTCCTTACACCTTATACAAAAATTAACTCAAGTTGGATTAAAGACTCAAATGTAAAACCCCAAACCATAAAAAACCCTAGAAGAAAACCTAGGCAATACCATTCAGGACATACGCATGGGCAAAGACTTCATTCTAAAAATGCCAATAGCAATTGCAACAAAAGCCAAAATTGACAAATGGAATCTAATTACACTAAAGAGCTTCTGTACAGCAAAAGAAGCTATCATCAGAGTGAACAAACAACCTACAGAATGGGAGAAAATTTGTGCAAGCTACCCATCTGAGAAAGGTCTAGTATCCGGAATCTACAGGGAACTTAAACAAATTTACAAGAAAAAAACAACCCCATCAAAAAATGGGCAAAGGATATGAACAGACACTTCTAAAAAGAAGACATTTATGGAACCAACAAACATATGAAAAAAAGCTCAACATCAGTGATCATTAGAGAAATGCAAATCAAAACCACAATGATATACCATCTCATGCTAGTCAGAATGGTGATTATTAAAACGTCAGGAAACAATAGATGCTGGTGAGGCTGTGGAGGAATAGGAACACTTTTACACTGTTGGTGGGAATGTAAATTAGTTCAACCATTGTGGATGACAGTATGGCGATTCCTCAAGGATCTAGAACCAGAAATACCATTTGACCCAGCAATCCCATTGCTGGGTATATACCCAAAAGAATATAAATCATTCTACTATAAAGACACAGTCACACACCTTTTTATTGCAGCACTATTTACAATGGCAAAGTTATGGAACCAACCTAAAGACCCATCAGTGATAGACTGGATAAAGCAAATGTGGTACATGTACACCATGGAATACTATGCAGCAATTAAATGGAATGAGATCATGTCCTTTGCAGGGACATGGATGAAGCTGGAAGCCATCATCCTCAGCAAATTAACACAGGAAGAGAAAACCAAACTAGGGCCCTTTGGCAGATAGGGGGCGAGGGGAGGAAACGTAGAGAATTGGTCAGTAGGTGCAGCCAACTACCAAGGTACACGTATACCTATGTAACCTACAAGTTCTGCACAGGTATCCTGGAACTTAAAGTAAAATAAAGTTAAAAAAAGAAATGTATTTGTAGATATAATTTGAGGATTAGAATAATTTTACTATCCAGTATAAATGACTCACATTTACTCCTGCTAAGTATCTAAGGATATCAGCAATCTGGGAATTAAGAATATTTAAAGTTTTTCTTGTGTTTTGTTCTATTTTTATTTTTATTTTGCAGTGTCTATGAGAGCCCCTATTTCCAGTTTACCCTTATCCTAAATTGTAACCCTTTAGAATCCCAACTCAAATCATTGAGTTTACTGCAATTCTATGCTTTTTAATCTGTGGACTCAAACATTTTCTTTTCCATGCCCCAGTATGTTGTCATAAATGCTTGTCAAACACTACCAAAATAAATGCCACCCCAAATGCTGGTTAACCTCTTTTGATTTCTATGTTCTTTTGGATATGGTTCCAGTAAAATATTCTTCATCTTATTAGTATTCAAGGATATCTATATATCTTTATACCTCTTTGTACCTATCTCTCTTTCTCACTCGCTCTATCATTGATCCTTATCAATTCTAGTTGTCCTTGATGAGAATATTAATTCAAATCATTTAATTGATTATTAATGTGATACTTACTATTACCATTGCTATTAATGTAATTAGTAAATGTGATTGTTACACTTAGTTTCTAGTGGTTAATAATTCTTTGAATGCTGACATTATGATTTTTATTTTATTTTTAAACTTATCTTTATTATTTATAGTAAACAGGTGTTACATGTGCAATAAGAAAAAAGTGTTTAAAATTATTAAAGGTCAGTATTGGAGGGACTATATTTTCTGTAGGTTATATGAAAAGTCATGGAAGAAAATATAATCTGAAAGTAACAGAACTCAGTAATTGAAGGCAGTATAAAAAACTAAGGCCAGAGCTGCTACCTTCTCCCCTATACACTGCACTCTCCTGGTTTTAGGAATACTCAACTTAACTCAAGCAGTAAAGTTTTCAGTGTATCTTTACTGAACTGTGATATATCCAAAAAAGGGGGGCAGAAAGATATTGAATTTCCAGCTGTAATGTGGAAGAAATGGAGAAACAGAAAATGCTTAACTGAGACAAGGTTTAGGACATGAGAACACTCTTCAAATATTTGAAAATTTAGTATGTAGAAGAGAGACTTAATGCATGTGGATTTCAAGTGAAAATAGAAAGTTAAATAAAAATAAGAATGGACATTTTCTAAAAAATCAAAAAGTAGTATGGAGAACCTTGCAAAACATAGTATTATTTGTCATGGGAAGTGTTAAAACAAAGTGTGGATGATTAGTCAAGCTTCCCTTAAATGAGTATATTCATTACAAATTTAGAATACTTGTAAAATTTTGTTTCTGAGGTTGTTCTGGCAGCAGCGTATAGACTACATTGTAGGAAAGAGAGCTTAGAATCAGATAAACTAGGTTATCTAAACACTGAATTATGAGAACCCAGGCATGTCTGTTGACAGCAGATATGGCAAAGGCATGGAAACCAAAAGGAGTTTTTGCAAATGAACCAAATGATTTACTGGTTTAACATATTTGCAAGATAAACTACAAGATAATAGTCAAAAATGCCTTTTTAATGTTTTACCATAATACTAGAGAAATGTAGGATTAAGTTGGACAATAAAAATAAAAACCCAAATGATAAATTGTAGAGGATTTTAAAATATTTATTATTACACAAGTTTTTGCATAAAATTTTCTTTCTGATTTCTGAAACTACTTCTTTTCTTGAAAAGCAGTCATTTGTTCTAAAAAATGTTCTACCTCCATAATCTGTCCTGCTGAAAAATTGCAACAACCCATGTGTGAATAATAGAAATTTTTCATTATTTCTGCCTAATTCAATTTTTAGCTTCCCAATTTAAGGGAAGTTCAGGCTCATTATCCATCCTGGAAAGGTAGATTATTGCTGATATGATGGTATTACTGTAGTATGGAACATCCAAAATTGATATAATTCTTCCCATGTCTTTTAAAATAGCTATGTTTTTCATTGTCCTTCTACTATTTGTATGGCTCTGCACAAGAAACTTGTGTTATATCAGGAAACAAGGTAATATAATTCACAATTTTTGTAGTTTTCTTTGTTTTTGTTGTAGGGAGAATAACAGCCACCCAAAGATGTCCATATCTTAATGTCTAGATCCTATGAATATACTATTTACATGGCAAAATGGAGTTTGCACATGTGATTAAGTTAAGGACCAGAATTTAGGGGGATTATCCTGGATTAAGCAGAACCAATCTAATCACATGAGTCCTTAAAAACAGACAACTTTTTCCTTCTGGAGTTAGAGAAAGATATAACTACAGAAGAATGTTTTTGAAGTTGGAGGAAGAGGGGCAAGGTTTAAGGAAAAGGGAAAGAATGCTTCTCTAGAGCCTCCTGAAAGAAACACAATTCAGCAACACCTTGATTTTAGCCGCGCGAGAACTCTGTCCATCTTCTGACATACAGAACTGCAAGTAACAAATTTGTGTTGTTTTAAGCCACTAAGTTTGAGGCCATAGCAATCCTGAAAACTAATACAGTTGTTTTCTCATACGTTTATCACAAGCATGGATTTCCTCACTCATCTTATTAGTTTGACATGTAGGCAGAAAAGAAATACATAGCCCAATTACCAGTAGTTTAAACAGAGTTTTACTTCTCTTCTATAAGGGAGATTTCAGATTTAGGCAGACCAAGGCAGGTGCTTCTGGTCAAGGGTATCATCAGACCCAGACTCTTCTCAGGTTTCTACTCTGCCATTCTTTGCAGGTGTTTCATTCTTATTACAAGATGGGTGCAACTTCTCTAGGTATCACATCCTTACTCCAGGAAAGAAGGGATAGAGATGCTTGAGTAGACAGCAAAGTGGTATCTTCACAAAACTTTTCCCGAAAACTCACTCAGCCTCTTCAGATTTTATGTTATTGCCAGACAGTCTCATATGGCCACTCTAGTTGTAAGGTGACTTAGAACTTGATATTCTTGACCAGCCAGGTTCACTGCTATCTTGAATAAATTTGGGGTTCTGTTAGTAAGAAACAAGGGGAGTGGTTTGGAACTTATCACAGCCTTTATCTCTATGGAGACACATTTTAGGAAAAACAGGGACTACTGCTGGAGTTGAAAGTGCTCACCTGTACTGTGGAAAAATAAATGTGAGCAATCTGTAGAGAGGATTGAAACCCAGGGTCCCTTATTTGGAATCATAAATATTATGTGGGCATTGTCTTGTTCTGTTCAGGCAGCTCTAACAGATACTATAATCTGGGTAGCTTATAAATAACAGAAATTTATTTCTTGCTATCCTGGAAGCTGAAAGTCCAACATCAAGGTGCCAGCAGGATCACTGTCTGGTAAGGGACCACTTTTTTTGTTCATAGATAGGACCTTCTAGCTGTGTCTTCCTCACGTAGTGGAAGGGATGAGGATTCTCTGTCAGGCCCCGTTTATAGGGGTACTGATTTCATTCATGAGGGCTTTGCCTCCATGAACTAATCACCTACAAAAGGCCCCGTATCCTGTTATAATACCATTACCTCAGGCATGAGGATCTCAATGTATGAATTAGGTGGGAAGCGGGTTGGGGGAGACAACAGACCTTCAGACCATAGCAGGCACTTAAATGAGTGTAATTTTGTCTTAGTTTTCTAAGGCTGCCATAACAAAACACCATGTGTGGCCTAAACAACATAAATTTATGTTCTCACAGTTTTGGATGTGGGAAGTCTAGGATCATGATGTTGGCAAGGTCCTCTGAGACCAATCTTTTTTGCTTGTAGAGGGATGTTTTCTCCCTGTGTCTTCACATCATTTTCTTTCTGTACATGTTTGTGCCCTAATTTCCTCTTCTAATAAGGACACCAGTCATTATGGACTAGGGTCCACCCTGATGACTTCATTTTGACTTAAATACCCTATCTCCAAATACAGTCAAATTTTGAAGTACTGGGAATTGGACTTCAACCCATCAATTTTGAAGAGTCACAGCTCATCCAATAGCATATATAGTCATGGATTTAAAAATCTTTTAATTCAATTATATGATAGGACAGTGTACCAGGAGGAACACTGAAGAGATGTAAGTCTGTAAAGGTAGTTAACCCAGATTTGAATAATGTCATGCTAAGGTGTTTGTGTTTATTTTGCAAATAATGAGGGAAAAAGGACTGATTTTAAACAGAGAACTGTCATGAACAGATTTGCATTTCAGAAAAATAAGCCTTTGTGATAGTGGAGAAAGTCATAAAGGGGGCAAGGCTAGAAGCAGGAAGACCAAGAGGTTAATTTTTTCAATAGTTCATGCCATTGAAGATGTCAGCGGAACATCATACAGAAGGGAAGGGCAGCATTGTATTGAGGTTTCTGGCACAAGTTAATCTCTTGACCCCTTGAATGTGGGATGGGAAGAAGAGGAAGAATAATTTTGGGCTCCTGAGCTCATGGTGGCTGTATTTGTGGAGATCAGGAGTGTAGAAGATTATTTCAGTTGGGCAATTTTTTACTTTGACATACTCATGGCACATCCAGTAAGGCACTGGAAAAACACTCCTGCAGCAGTCAAAGATATAGGTCTGGATTAGGAAACAAATTAGTCATCAATCTTTACAAGAGTTAACTAAAGTCCCAGTAGTCCCATTCAACAACAAACTTCAAATATCACTCTGTGTATGGCCCTGTGCTTTCCTTCAGAACTATTCAGGCTCAATAATCGCTGCGTTCTAAATTGCCCTTCTTGGCCCACTCAGAATTGGGTGCTCTACCAACATAATAGTTATATTTACTCTTTCCTAATTGATAAGGTGATAAAACCTCTGATTAGCTGTCACCATCAGAGGTAAGGCTGTCCTCATCACCTGATTAGACTAAAGTAAAACATTGAAATTGGTCTTCCTGCTCTTTATCTATCTACCCCTTCTCCAGTCTTTCAATACACAACAGCTCCATATAAAATCTTAAAATTGTAGCTTGTTTCGCTGCTCCATCAGATTCCTGAGCCTAGTGTTGAAAAATCCCATGGTCTGGTCCCAACACAGTCCCGTGACTCCATCTCTCTCTCTCCTTTCCTCTTCATGAACCTCCACTTGGCTATGCTCAGAGCATCCATTATCAGCTTACTTCTCTGTTTCGTGTTCACATTGTCTAACTTGCACTTACCCAAGCCCTTGGTTTGCTTCTTAAAGCAGAAATCTTCTATCTCCTTTAGAACCAGGATTTCCTGATTGCCTCAGCAATGGTTCTCATCGAATTCTCTATGACATTTATCTGCGTTGGAAATCATTTGCTGCCTTATATAGTGTATTAGTCAGCTGGACTGACAAAGCAAAATACCACATACCAAGTGGCTTATTAACAGAAATGTATTTCTCACACTTCCGGAGGCTAGGAAGCCAAAGATCAGGATACCAGCCAATTCAGTTCCTGGTGACGGCCCTCTTTCTGGCCTGCAGATGGCCACAGTTTTGCTATGCACTCACCAAACTCTTTCCTTAGTGTGTGCACAGAAAAAGAGCTCATTCTTCCTCTTCTTATAAGGCCACCAATTCTATTGGCTTAGGATCCCACTTTTATGACATCATTAATTTCCTCCTAAAAACCTGATATCCAAATGCAGTCACGTTAGAAGTTAGTGGTTCAACATACAAATTTTTTGGGACATAACCCTCTCCATAGCATATAGTCACTTAACTGTGTTACATTTACATATGTCTTATCACCTCAGCTAGATTTGAGTTCCTTTAAGAGTCTCTGCTATATACTTGTTTCTTCTCCTTTCCAGTATTTCTTACCTGATTCTGGGCATCTAGTTACAAATACACATTGGATGAAAGAGTAGCACCGAGTCACTTCTTTAGCATGCACTTTCCACTCTGCTGACTCTCGTTTTCCTGTGAAGTTTGGGTTTAGATTTCCAGATGGTGCATGCTTAATTACTCAGATAGTTTAGCTTGATGAATGACTAGCATTAAGAATTAAGGATTAAATCCTATTTAGTCCTAAATTTTCTCATGAGGGTGGGCATAGGTGTTCATGTACTCTTCCCGCTGTCCTCTGTTAGCCAGTGATAAATAAGGTCCAGCTATGGTTTTCATCAGCCCCCCTCCCTTCTCTTCTCTTTAGTTTTCTATCTTTAAAAGGGATGTGAGGAGGTCTTCAGGAAGATGAATGAGTCAACTTTTCCCGTAACTGTGATCGGGTCTTAAATTTTAAAATAGAAAAGTGTAAAAATGTTCCTACACTGAGATTGAATTTTCTTTTAATGCACTAATTCACACTTTTTAGATCATTTATATCCTTCAGTCTATCAAATGAAAGCCTATGGGTAGACTCTAGTGCATGAATTATTGACAGCAAGGCCAGTCTTGTGTCCTCTGAGGCTCTTACAGTCTATCTGGTAAAAGCCTAAGTGGAGTTTTTAAATGTGTGGTTCAACAGTAGTGTGCTATGCCAAAGAAGTTTAGAGCCAGACTCTGCTTAGTTAACAACATAAAAGTTTATTTAGCTCATAATAATTGGGGGGAATGAAAGTCCAAATTAGTGAATATCTGAATTTATGCTATTTTTAAAGAAATGCATTTTTATTTATGGCTATTACCAGCCCAGTAAAGTTTCTAATTTTATCCATCAACAAAATAAAATCATCTTGAACACATAGCAAAAGAAACTTAACCTCTTCCATCTGATTTTTTAAAATACAGCAATGGGGAAATATTTTAGATTTTGAAATAGTAGCAGACTTTTAAGTTTTTTTATGTAACTTCTTTTGGAATGTGGTCTCCAAGGTCTTCAGTACCGAACAGTAAGGAATGGCCTAAAGTGCATAGGGTCTTAGGAGGCTAATAATTGTGAAATTGAACTTTTGCTTTCTAATTCCACTATCTCTATAAGTGACCTTTCCCTCTTGCTTCACCCACTTTCACACTGGCCATTTATTTACTACATTTATGCCCTTTTGACTTCAGTGCTTCAAAACCAACCACACACACATAAACAAATCCTCATCCTTAATTAAAACAACATGGATTTAAAAATCTGACCAGTATTCAGTCAGGCTACATGTGCATACGTACATTATAGAGCATTTCTTTCTTTAACCTACTTTACTACTGTTTTTATGCTGCTCTGCTAGGGATTGTGCATGTAAATCACTTTGTAAGCAGAAATCATGAATCACTGTGTCAAAGGAGTTAAAGGCACATGATTCAGTATTAGACAGACCTGGCTCCCAGCCTTGTCTCAGCCACATGTTAGCCATTTGGCCTTGGGCAAATTGCTTTTAACTTTTTAAGCTATGGTATCTTAGTCTATAAAACATAATAAAAATGTACCCACCTGATATCTTTGTTGTAATAATTAAATTCAATAATGTAGGCATAGTGCTGGCGTATATTAGGTATTCGATAAATGTCAATCGTTTTCATACAGATTGGCACCAAGTACCTTCCTTCTAAGTAATTGATACAAATCCCTCCTCTATGATACTGTCTTTAAAATAATTGGTACCAACATGGATATTAATAAAAAATAATCAACCTTTTAATGGGGAACATTCTGACATATTAATAATTATATCAACATCACTTCTTTTTTTATGTTTTGTATTTATTTAAAGTTTGTATTAATTGTTGGCAAATGTTCTCCTCAAGATAGTTGAAAAGGAACCTAAATTGGTGAGAGCCATCTATGATAATATTTTGTTGTATATTATTGCATTTTTGAGTAGTAACCCTTTCTAAAAGTAAACTTATGTCTGGTCTGTCTTGATGTAATAATAAATTCCAAATGAATGGAGTTCAAATAGAGATTTTTACCTTATTTTTTTTTATGGGCTATTACTGTCACCACCCATTTGGAATGTCAGTTCTGCTTAGTATCTCTGCCGTTTACTGAAAAAGAGAGGAAAAAAAGCTTTTCAAAGACGAGAAAGCCTTTTTAATGTTCAGTTCCATTTTGCAAGACAAACCAAGCTTTCACTAAGCTAGAAAAAGCATAAAGATTCTAACTCATCCACCACCTCCATTGTGATATAAATCCAATTAATCCTAAGGAAAAGGGCACCTCCTCCAAGAACTGTGTAGTTGCTGGAGTAATAACAATCTAGCCCCTAAACACCCACATGCCTCCACTGTGCTTTGGCACCATACTCAGGCTGTGCAATATGCTTTATGCTTTCTGCACCTAGGAAGTAGTTGGTAAGGGGTGAAGATCTTCCCTTGTACCCCCCTTTTCTTGACTCTACTGAAAGAAACTATTGCTGTCATTATTAAAGTCATTAAAATTTTCCAGAAGAGAAACTGTTTAGCAAACTCAGTTTAGGGACTATCTCGCCACATTTCAAAGTTCCAGCAGAAGGCTAGGGTCATGATATTTGGTGAGTTTCTGGTGGGAAAACAAATGAAAAACATGACTTCTAAGAAGTGAATCCTGACTTTCCTCACCAGCACTCCTCAATATATGTGTGCTCCCTGCTCAATAGTCCTGCCTCATGCTGACATCTTCCTCTGTGCTGGCAGTTTTCAGGTCCTGTCGAGTCAAGGAACATGAGAGTATTGCATGCCAACCAAATTACTTCAGTGTTGATTTGCACCAGAGCCAAGTATTCTTAAATGACAAGATCATTTAAGGATCACCTGAAGACAGATCATAGTGTGTGTTTTCAACATAGCTTCTGTGCTCTCTTGTTTAAATTATTTCAGAATCTCAACTTCCACCAAATTTAATAAACATTCACTGAGGATATGTCAGGGTCAGGCATCTGTCTACAGGCTGTGAAGGATACAGAGTTGAAGAAGGCATGCCTTTGTTTTTACTCTGATACAAATCAAAATTCTCAGAAAGTTATGAGATTAAAAAGAGAAAGGCAAAATTGCATATAACTATACCAAAAAAAAAAAAAAAAAAAGCTCTTGTATTGGCAGCCAGCCTCATATGCAAGTCTACTGAATGTCTAACAATAATAGTTTTTTAATTGAGCTCCTGACTTAAGACATATTCCAGACACAATCCCATAGTGCGTTTTAGACTAACTTTGTCTACTCATTAAGGGAATAATGCAAAATCCGTTTTAAAAAAAATGTTTGTCCACAAGGCCTTGTAGCTAAATAGAGACTACTTTAGTGTCACTGTAGATTATGGAACACAGAACTACTTCTTGTCTAGTAAAATCAACTGTAAATTATTTCTTCAGTCATCAGGCTCCTGAAATCACATTTCCATCAATTTGTTAGGTGATATTCAGGCCCGGACAGTAGCATCCAGCTTGATACTGAAAACACCATGCTCTAAAAATGAATTTGATTAACAATTAAGCATTTGTTGGGATATAACATGATAGCAAAAATGTAAGCAAAGAGGAAGGTTCTGATAAATCAGAAATGTTGCTAAAGTTGTAAATGTCACTAGAATGATAATGAGTTGCTTGATTGGATAAATAGGAGACAGAAGGTGTATTCTCAAGGACATTTATTAATGTTCATCTCATGAATCAACTAAGTGCAACGTAAAAACCACTTCCACCATTTATATTTTAAAATTGAAAATTGACCACTGAGAATTGAGATGATTATATATCTAATAGTTTCTGAGGAAATTCATGTGGAAAATAAGAACCCAAAAAGCTGATGGTAAAATATCAGGTGAGTGTTGTCACTTTCAGCCTGGGGGAAAGGTCAGTATCACCTAGGATTCCTCCCATTACTGTCTCTTTCTCCACTGGGGCCTCTACCACATCCACTGCAGATGTTAACTGAATCTTATTTTTGCAAGCCCCTGCTTAGAATTAAATAAGTATGTGTAATTGAGCAAATAAATATGGGATGTTTGGCAAGGGATTCTATGGTATATCATTTCCAAAAATAATTAGAAAGGAATTTATTAAAAATAAAAACTCATCAGGGCACATTATACACCTATTACAAAGGTGAAAGGACAAATCTTTCACTTGAGTTCTTGGACTACTTATGTTCCTTCCTCTCCCTGATGTCCCAATAGCATCGCAAACCCAAGCTATGCAGGGAGCCTTTTGGTTAGAATCTCTGGAGTTGAGACAGCCTACAAGCAATCCCAGCATCCTTTCTATGTGACCTGGAAATGTTATTCAGTCACTGTAATGTATGCTTTGGTCTCCTCTTGTGTAAAATGTAGATAATCATTATACTCACCTCATATTGAGGTGGGTACATTGAGAAGGACTTTAAGTGATAATGAATATGAAGCTCTTTACATAGCATCTCACTTAGAAAACACAGAATAAGTATATATCTACATATATGCCATTTAGAATTCACTTGTTTGCCTTCCTTTGCAAATAAGCTCTTTCTCCTGACATTCTCATTTTGGTAAATTAAGATCAATATCCTTCTAAAGGCTGAGGCTCAAAACCTTAAGCATCATGGACTCCTTCATTGACATTGAGACAGCCTATCCCTTTACAGCCTCTTCTTCATCCCAGCTTTATATGACCATTTGTTAAATTCCTGCATGTCATTCATCCACCATAATGTCTCTTGAATATTTCCTCTTAATTCTGTTTTTAGAACAATCATGTATTTATTCTCGTCTAGGTTCCTGTGACAGTGTCCTGATAAAAGTCCCTACTTCTTCTCACTTTAATCCTTCCTACATAGAACTTCAAGTTTAGTCTTCCTAAAGTTTTATTTTGACAGTGATGAATATAATCACTCCTAATAAATTGAGTATGGTTATTACTCATTAATTTAACAAATATTGAATGATCAACTGTTATACTCCAGGAAATGTTCTCATTACTAAGGATATAGCAGCAAATATAATAAAAGTCCAGGTCCTGAAGGAGCTTAAATTCTTATGAACATAGTAATTGTACAGAAAACAACTTGATATATTTCTATAAAAGAATAAACTCTAATGTGAATGCTTATTGTTATTAATCATACTTGATATATGACTAAATATTGCCAACCATATTTCATGTATTTCATATAGATTACCTATAAACTTTAGGCAACTGTTAAAATGATGATTGGGACAGGAAACAGGAAAATACTGGGTCGAAGAGGGTGGTTCTCTGGCGAAGGCCTACCCTCAAGCCTGGAAACCCCTGGCCCTAAATGAGAACAGGCATTCCTGTTTTCACACCCAAAAGTTGACTTTTGGCCCATCATGCCCCTCTATCCTGTACCCATATAAACCCCAACCCCAGGCTTCACGAGCAGACAAGCAGACACGAAGATGAGAGGACTAACAGAAGAGCAGAAGAGCAGAACAGTGCAGCAGAGAGAAGAGGAGCATCTGTATGCCAAGAGGTGTTCAGCTGGGGATGGTTGGAGAGATTGGCCAATGGATGGTCAAACTCCAGGGGAAGATAGTCTTCCCACTCCATTTCCCTTCCAGCTCCCCCTGAAAGCCATCCATCCCCGCCACACACACACCCCACCCCACCCGCGCTGAGCGTCACCTCCCCCACTCAATAAAACCCCTGTATTCATCCTTTAAGTCCGTGTGTTACCTGATTCTTCCTGGTCGCCAGACAAGGACCTGGGTACCAAGAGGGCACTGAGCTGGCTAACACTTAAGCTGTCCATGGACAGCAAGGCTAATAGAGCACACTGTAACACATGCCCACTTGGGCTTCGGGAGTCACAGGCTCCCATCCCTGGAGGCTACCATGATGGGCGGACCCTGGGGATGCTTGCCTCAGCTTCTGCACCTGCGTTTCTGTGTGTTGCCCCTCCCGTAAGGAGTTTGAGTGCACATGGCAGCCAAAGAGATGAGCTACACCCCTGTCACACATCCTGTGAGGGGGCTCAGGGAACTTTGTCATTTCAATGAGGCATGATTCTCAGTTTATAATGGAGATAACTGAGGCTCAGAGAGATTAAGTAAACTGATTAACATCATGCAAGTATGGGGAATCAGTGACTAGTAAGTGGTGGGACTATTTAGTTTTCCACATTAGACTCCTTACGTCTATGTATAAACCAATAACATAAACCAAGCAATTTTTATTACAACATGTGGCCTCTCTTGTATGGTTCATATGGCTAAATATGGCTGAATAGCATGTTTAATGTTAAATAGGTGAACCCCAAATATCTGAGACAGGTCAGGGTCAATTTAGGAAGTTCATTTTGCTAAAGTTAAGGACATGCACCCATGGCATGGCCTCAGGAGGTCCTGATGACATGTGCCCAAGGTGGTCGGGCACAGCTTTGTTTTATATGGTTTAGGGAGACAAGAGACACTAATCAATACATGTAAGATGTACACTGGTATTTCCAGAAAGAAACTGGAAACAGGGAGGTGGCTTCCAAGTCACAAGTTGGTGAGAGACAAATGGTTGCATTCTTTTGAGTTTCTGATTAGCCTTTCCAAATGAGGCAATCACATATGCATTTATCTCAGGGAGTAGAGGAATGACTGAATAGAATGGGAGGCAGGTTTGCCCTAAGAAGTTCCCAGCTTGACTCTTCCCTTTAGGTTAGTGATTTTGGGCCCCAACATGTATTTTTTGTTTGTTTGTTTGTTTCACAGATACAGCAGACCATTGCCCTTACTTAACCCTTTTCTCTAAAGTTATTGCCTACTTCAGTTCTCTTATTCCACCTTTAAGCCTGTATGGGGTTGCTCACACTTCCAAAAACCAGATTGCATTTTCCTTCCTCTATATAACATCATCTTAAGATCCATAGACCTAGGATTCTCTCTCTTTCTCTCTCTGTCCTTATCTCTTCCAGTTCTCTCATAGTATTCAAGATCCAGGAAGCTCTCTAGAATTCTCCACAATTGAACTGTCCCTTATGTAGATCCCACTGAAATATTTTGTACCTTCACATCCTACCAACCTTAAGCTACTTTTTATTATATAATTTGCGTACATCTTTCATTATCTTTGATCACCTAGATGCACTCCTTAATTCCTGTATCACTCAGTATATGGTGTTTATCATAATGCCTTGCATAGTATATGAGTTCAGAATATTCAAGGAAAATTTGGGGGAGGGAACAAATGATCCCTTAATTTGCATGATGAGGAGTCTGTCAACCATGCCACATTTAAGTAGGCCTTTCTCATGAAAGCTTTAAAATCTATAAAGGACTAACAACAAATATGGCTGAATTATAGTTAAATACTGTACAAAGAGATACGTAAGTTTCATTGGCTTGGAGGAAAGGCAACAAAAAAATGATATGTGATTGTGTAAGTTGTTAAAGTGACATGTCAAATAGTGCCTTGAATCCAGTCTTTTCTCCTTTCAGTCGTTTCTTTAACAGACTTGGATTATTACGAAATTTTCAATGACCTCCTTAACAAAGACCAGCAGTGCTTTAGGGTTGATTTTTGGATGCCTCTGCCCTCAAGATAATTCCAAAAGGCACAGGAATATTTCAATTGAAAGGACAATAAAATGTACTTGGCTTTTCAGAACCTTACCATGCAGACTGGTATGCCCTAAAATAGTGAAAAATTTTACAGAGCAATCATTCCTGATACAGTGAGACAGGACAGCCTTAGGTCAGAAACATCGGCTTTACAGAAAAAAATGCCTTGAGGGAAACCCAGATGTATTATCTAGAGGCCTTTCACCTCTTCCTCCAGTTCTGGTGCCTGTCACAGCACCATCAATCCATTTCTAGCATTTTACTTAGCTATGAACTTCTAAGAGTGACAAGAGGGTGATTCATAATATATAGTAAGGCTTCCAGGAAGCTTTTTTACTTTAGGCTACAGGGTAAGTGAATCAGCCTTTTGCTATCTCACAGGAACTACTTATCTTCAATCTTTCAATTAAAGGTCAAAAAATGAAAGAAGACACTCTGGTTGTCTATTACAGTGTTTTGTTCCCATTGTTAGAGAATCTGTTCTTTACAAAGTTGTCTCACAACCTGTTAAAGATTCATGTTCCCTCCCCCCACTCTGTTTCTGATTAAAAATGTGAGAAATTTTCTCAAGAGATTTGGAAATCTTTGTGAATTACAAAAAAAAGAAAAAAAGAAAAATTACAATTGTTTTCAAAAAAGAAAAAAAATGCCTTCCAAAGCTGCAATAATGTTTAAAGCCTTCACTGAAGGAGATTAAAAGCAAGATATTCGAAGAGTCAAACTAAACAGCTTTTAGGAAGTTAAAATAGTGCTTTTTAGTACCTTACTCTATATTTTGATAGCTAAATGAAGAGGAGGCCTAAGTAAGTTCATGCAATAAAAGCAAAAGCAGTCAACAAGTCAACAAGAGCTTACAGTGTTCCAGGCTTAACATGAATTAGTGTATTTAAACCTCACAGCAACCCTAGGAGATTGCTCTATTAATAGTAGTGCCCTGCCAATGCAAACCTTGAATCACAGTAAATTGCCCAAGGTCAAACAGCTAGAAAGAGACAGAGCCTTGACTTGATTCCTTGAGGTCTGATTTTAGAGCTCAAGCTCTTAACCAC
>NW_012121598.1:1934292-2014174 GCF_000951035.1 Colobus angolensis palliatus | reverse complement strand
CAGGATGGTCTCGATCTCCTGACCTCGTGATCCGCCCGTCTCGGCCTCCCAAAGTGCTGGGATTACAGGCTTGAGCCACCGCGCCTGGCCAGCAATTCTATAATAAAGTAAATGAATATGAAAAGCTCAGACTCCAGAACTAAGAATAGGTTTGAAGTCTGAAATATTTTAGTCACTTAAGTCTTCATTTGCTCTCTATGTGCTGATGTGAGATACTTCTATTAACAATTAATCTTAGTCCTTCAAAAAACCTTCATGAACAATGAATTACATTCTTCAATCCAAAGTCAATTTTTATTTATCAAATATCTCATTGACATTTGACCAACACTGTTGGATGAATGTTTGAAACTACTATTTATTAATATTTAACTAGCTTCTATTATGCCCTTTCATGTGTAAGTTACTCTGCTAGTTGTTTTTGCATACATTAGATACATTATCTTATTTAAGCCTTGAAATGATCCTGTGAGGTATGTATACCCTACCCTGTTCTGAAGATGAGATCACTGAAGTCTAACAGATTGAATGACTTACCTTAGGTCAACAGTTTGAAGGGACAGAAATGATATTTGGAATTCTGATGATCTCCATGTCTCAAAAGTTCACCAGCCATCCAGTAACATAAAACACTTTTAAATTAAAAAATATCCCCTATGCTGAAATATAATTCACTCATGCCTGGTGTAGAGTGGTGGGGAATTATTTAAAGGCCAGCCTTCCCAATGATAAAGCACATGTCCTAACAGAAATTTACTAATGGATTATATTAACACATTGTGACGGGATGATTTAAAACCACCTAGGTATCATAGACATAACATGTTAATATTTCAAACCCTTTAATTTCTAGGGACTTTTAAGTACCCAGAATCCTAAGCCCCAACCTTGTATCAGCTGAAAGTCTTAGGAATGCTTCTATGCAGTACAATTCTTTCCATCATCTCCATTCGTTTTTTATCTATTTAAAAGGTGTAATTGTATTCTGTAAGCTTTGAGAAATTCCAGGATTTCTAATGAAAACTAAGAAGATGTTAAACAAACAAACAAAACTCTAGAACTTAGAGAGAAGGGCAAATAGTGAGATGTGCATTTTTATAGTTTTATTTTCAGGGAAGTTATGCTACACATCACCAGGGATCCAGTTAAATAAATGGACCAAACTCTCCCAGCAAAATTCCCTCATGTGTGATTGGGGTCCAAGAGATAAACGCCTCCAAGCAAGCTCTACTGATGAATCTCACTGACATCATTATGGCTACTACCTTAGTATTACAGGTTGCTGAGATCAAACTCTTCTCCAGCTGATATTTCATCCACAGCTGCTATAATAAAGGAATCAGTATATTTGGTGAATTGTAAGGCAGAAGTTGCCTTACAATTTTGAATGTTCTGTTTGTGAAAGTAGTAGAATCAAACTTAATGAGCTTAGCCACCTCTAGAAGTAACCCTATGAAATGACTGGTTCCTGGCTAGCTATGTAGAAAGATATTTGCCTGAATAAAGTTATAACTTAATCATTAGTTCTATGGTCAAAATATCACTAGATATCACCATAGAAAGATTATGTCCTGGACAAAAGGAAACCGATGACCTTTAGATTCCTCACCATGTCTTCAACACAATCCAGATGCTGAAATTGGCAACTTCCATTGACACATGTGCTCCTCCAGAGGAATTAGATGTTATCAGGTCAGCAGAATTTGATGCCACTATCCATTAAGTTTTTCTCATTGTTCTAATTTCATACATATAGAGGCAATACTGAGACATTGCACTAATCCAGGGAGCCTTGTTACAATATAATGTAATGTAAATGGTGTCCTCTGCATTTGTACAATTCTGTTGCCTTTCTGAACTATATTTTGTAGACTAAATGAAGGATTGGATCAGGAGGGGAAGGAAACACTATGAAAGTGGGAGTTAGGCAGTTGCCGGAGTTAAGCCTTCTCTATGTCATGGTAGTATCTCATTTTGGTTTGATTTGTATTTCTTTGATGACTAAAGATATTGAGCATCTTTTCATGAGAGCGTGGGCCATTTGTATACATTCTTTGAAGAAATGTGTGTTCAAAACCTTGGCTATTCAAAAAAATTGGTCTTTTGTATTTTTATTGTTGAGTTCTTTATATATTTATTGTAAGAATTCATTATATATTCTGGATATAAGTCCTTTATCAAATATGTAATTTATAAATATTTTATTTCTGGTATCCATTAAAACAAAAGTTCTTAATTTTGATGAAGTCTAATTTATCTTTCCTTGTTTCTTGTGCTTTGGGTGTCACTTATAAGACACTATTGCCTAACCCAAGAGAACAAACATTTACATTTATGTTTCTTCTAAGAATTTAATAGTTTTAGCTCTTATTTTTTGGTGTAAATCCATTTAAGTTAATTTTTGTATGTAGTTTGAGGTATGATGTCTAATTTCATTATTTTGTATTTAGATATCCAATTGTACTGGCAACATTTGTCAAAATCAATTGGCTATAAATGTAAAGGTTTATTTTTGGACTCTCAATTCTATTCCAAAAATCTCCATGTCTATCCTTATGTCAGTATGAATCAGTCTTGATTACTGTAGCTTTGTAGTAAGTTTGGAAATTGGGAAATGTGACTCCTCCATCATTTTCGTCTTTTTCAAGATTGTCTTAGCTATTCTGGGACCCATGTATTTTCATACAAATTTTAAGTTCAATTAGTCAATTACTGCAAAAAAATCCAGCTGAGATTGTGATAGTGATTGCATTTCATGTGTAGATTAATTGCAGGAGCATCACCATTTTCAGAATGTTCTCTTCTGATTCACAAACATGGGATATTATTGCATCTATTGAGGTCTTTAATTATTTTCATCAGTTTTTTTGTAATTTTTATAGCAAAAATCTTGCACTTCTGGTAAATATATTCATAAATATTTTATTATTTTTGATGCTATTTTAAGTGGAATTATATTTTTTCATTTTATTTTAGGGTTATTTATTGCTAGGATAGAGAAATCAATTTTTGTAGATTGATCTTGTATCCTGCAGCCTCATGAATTTGTTTCTCAGTCTGATAGTTGATTTTCTCTTGAAAAACATATGATTCCATTTAAGACTTTCTATATATGAGTTCATGTCATCTGTGAATAGATGCAATTTAACTTCTCTCTTTCCATCTGGATATCTTCTATTTATTTTTCTTGCCTAATAGCTCTGGGTAGAACCTCTACTACAAGATTGAATAAAAGTGGAAATACTTGTTCTTCATCTTAGGTGGAAAGCATTCAGTCTTACACCATGGAATATAGTGTTAGTGTTAGATGCCAGTTTTTTAAGATGCCCTTTTTCACGCTGAGGGTGTTTCTTTCTATTCGTACTTCCTTGAGTGCTTTTATCATAGAACGACTTTAAATTTTGTCAAGCGCTCTCTCTGTGTCTATTGGGATTATCATATGCTTTTGTCACTTATTGTTTGAATTTTTTTATTACATTGATTTTCAGATGTTAAACCATTCAGCAATAGTGGGATAAATCACACATACTCATGGAATATATTACTTACTTATATGTAAATTATGTATATATTACTGTTTTTGATGTGCTAATATTTCATCAGGGTTTTTAAGTCTATATTCCTAAGAGATACTGCTCTGTAGTTTCTTGTTTTGTGATATAGTTGTCCATTCATGGTATTAGGGTGATGCTGACCTCATAAAATTATGCGTGAAGTATTCTTTTCTCCTCTCTTTTTTTATTTTAGTTTGCAAACAATAGGTATCAATATTTTAATATTTGATAGAATTTACAAATTAAGCCACCTGGCTTTGGGCTTTTCTTTGTGGAAAGTTTTTAAATTAATTCAACTCCTTCTTATAAGTTTATTCAGATTTTCTATTTCTTATTAAGCCAGCTTTCATAGTTTGTGTTATTCTAGGAACTTACCTATTTCATCTAACTTACTAAACTTGTCATGTGATGGTTCATACTGTGCCCTTATAATCCTTTTTATTTCTATAAATTTGGTCAGGATGTCTGCTCTTTCATTCATAATGTTATTATTTTGAATTTTCTCTCCCTTGTTCAATCTAACTGAAGTTTGTCAATTTCATTAACTCCTTTTAAGGCCAAAGTTCGGTATTACTCTATTGTTTTCCTATTTTTTATTTTATTAATTTCTAATCTTGTATTTTTTATTTCCTTTTTTTCTACTTGTTCTGGGTTTAGTTTTCTTTTCTTTTCCTAGTTTCTTCATACAGAAGTTTAGTCTACTGATTTTGCCTTTCTATATGTCTTTCCTTTTTTAAAAAAATTGTTACAGCTTAGAGGGTACAAGTGCAGTTCTGTTACATGGATATATTGCTTAGTGAAGTCTGGGCATTTAGTATACCCATCACCCCAATAGCATACATTGTACCCAATAGGTAGTATTTGGTCCCTCACTCTCCTCCAACTCTCTTACCTTTCAGAATCTCCAGTGTCTGTTACTCCACTCTATATGTCCATGTGTACTCATTGTTCAGCTCCTGATGACTGGATCCTATACCTAGAAAAGACATCTAAAGACATCTCTAAAAGACTCCTGGATTTGATAATTTACTTAAGTAAAATTTCAGGATACAAACTCAGTGCACAAAAATCAGTAGCATTTCTACACACCTATAATACATATAGCTGAGAACTGAGAACCAAATCAAGAACTCAATCCCATTTACAATGGAATAGGAATACATTTAACCAAGGAGGTGAAAGATATTTACAGGGATAACTACAAAACATGGATGAAAGAAATAATCGATAAGACAAATGAAAAAAAAAATCCCATGTTCATCCATCAGAAGAAACAATATTGTTAAAAATGACCATAGTGCCCAATGCAATCTACAGATTCAATGTAATTCCTATCTTTTTTCTGTTTAATTTAGGTATTTATACTTGTAAAATTTGTAACTGTAAAATTCTCTCTGATCACTGCTTTAGCTGCATTCCATAAGGTTTGTAGTGCAATGTTTTGTAATTTATTAATCTCAAACTGTATTCTAACTTTCCTTTTGATTTCTTTGACCCGTCAGTAATTTAAAATGATGTCACCAAATTTCTACAAATTTGTGAATTTCCCAAAGTTTATTCTGTTATCAATACCTAATTTCATTCTATTGTGATCAGAGAACATACTTTGTATAATTTCAATCCTTTACACTTATTGAGTCTTGTATGAAGCCTAACTGTGCTTTCTCCTATAGAATATTTTGTGTTAACATTAAAAGAAGGCATAATCTGCTATTGTTGTGCAGAATGTTTTATAGATGTCTATTAGGCCTAGTCGTTACATATTATTTTTATAGTCTTCTATTTCCTAGTCAGCTGGGCACGGTGGCTCACGCCTATAATCCCAGCACTTTGAGAGGCTGAGGCGGGCAGATCATGAGGTCAGGAGATCAAGACCATCCTGGCTAACATGGTGAAACTCTGTCTCTACTAAAAATACAAAAAAAAAAAAAAAAATTAGCCGGGCATGGTGGCAGGTGCCTGTAGTCCCAGCTATTCAGGAGGCTGAGGCAGGAGAACGGCATGAACCTGGGAGGCAGGGCTTGCAGTGAGCCAAGATCGTGTCACTGCACTCCAGCCTGGGCGACAGAGACTCCATCTCAAAAGCAAAAGCAAAAACAAAACAAAAACAAACCAAAAAAGAAAATGGGGAGTTGAAGTCTCCAGTTATTATTGTCGAATTGCCAATTTCCCTGTCATTCCTTCAACTTTTCTTCACTTATTTTGGGATTCTGTGGTTAAGTGCATGAATGTTTATAACTGTTATATATTCCTGATTGATTGATGTTCTTATCACTGTGAAATTTCATTATTTGTCTCTGGTAACAGTGTGTTCTAAAGTCCATTTTCTGATATTAGCATAAGCATTTCAGTCTTAATTTTTTATTTTTGTCTGCTACTAGTGTATCCACTTCAGCTCTCTTTTGGTTATTATTTGTATGGTATATCTTTTTTCATACTTTTACCTGCAACCTACTTATGTCTTTGAATCCATAGCATTTCCATTGTTTATGTCATGCTGTTGGCTAATGTCTTTAAAAAATCATTTCTGACAATCCGTGTACAGTATATAAACCATTTACATATTAATTACATATTAATTAATTACAATATAATTATTGTTAATGTAAGATTTATGTGTGATTTTTAAATTATACTTCTATATGTCTTTGTTTTCTCTATTTTTTCATTGATGTATTTTCTGTGTTAAATATTTTCTAGTACCTTTAGATTTTTAAGTTCATATTTATACAAACACACAGAGAGTCATGTGTCACTTAATGAGGTGGATATGTTCTGAGAAATGCATCATTAGGTAATTTCATCACTGTGTGAACATCACAGAGTGTACTTACACAAAACTGGATAATATAGCCTACTACACACCTAGGCTATATGGCATAGCCTATTGCTCCCAGGCTACAAACCTATACACCATGTTACCATACTCAATTTTGTAGGCAATTGTAACACAATGGTAAGTATTTGTGTGCCTAAACATATCTAAATGCAGAAAAGGTTCAGTAAAAATATTATATAACCTTATGGGACCACTGTCGTATATGCAATCTACTGTTGAACAAATTACTGTTGTGGAACACATGGCATACATATGTATGTATGTGTATATGTGTATGTGTGTCTATAGCTGTATATGTATATGTATGTGTATATGTGTATATATGGGACCACTGTTTTAAGGTACTATATATGTGTGTATGTGCTCCCATAAGACAGTGGTCCCATATACACACATATACACACACATACACGTACACACGTATAATCTTATGGGACTGCTGTCATATGCAGTCTAATGTTGAAAAAATTATTATGGATCACATGGCATACATATGTATATATGTGTGCATATGTGTCTATGTGTACATGTACATATGTATGTATATGTGTACACACGCATACCTATATATGTATATGTATACATGCATGGCATACATATATGTATTGTGTATGTGTGTATACATGTATGCGGGTATATGTATGTATACGTGTATGTGTGTGTACATGTACACATACACACATGCATATACACACTTATACACACATATATCTATACAAACATACACATATATATATTATATATACACACACACAGCTTTTTCCCTCATATATGGCTTTTTCCCTCATATATGGCTTTTTCCTTCATATACATATATGACTCAAGGAGCACAAAAAGGTCAACTTGTTTTTGTGACTTTCCACTGTTTTTCAATAACTAACGTATTGGAATAGATTGAAATAGAGTTTTCTCCAAAACAGTGCTGGATGAACACCTCAAGGGGCTCTCACACAACCTGTTCTGGGACTTGGTGACCATTGTTTGTGTCCACATTCAATTGAGTTCACATTTAACTTTTCCTCCACAATATTATAAGCTGACAAACACTGCATTATAATTATTGCTTCATTTTTTCTTCATATAAGATAGTAAAAAAAGATCACAAACAAAACTGCATTTATAATGTCTTGTATTCATCTATGTGTTTTCCTTTTCTTGAACTCTGGACTTCATATGGATGCATGTGACTGTCTAGTGTCCTTTCATTTTAGTCTGAAAAACTTCTTTTACTATTTCTTGTAGGACACATTAGTGAGAATTTCCTTCAATTTTTGTTTATCTGGAAGTGTTTTAACTTCTCTTGAATTTTTGAAGTATAGTTTTGCTGAACATACAATTCTTGGTGGATTTTTTTTCTTTTGAGACTTTGAATATGTCATCCCTTTGCTTCTAACATCCGTGTTTTTAATAAGACAATTTTTGAAAATTGTCAATTTTATTGAGGCTTCGTTATACATAAGTTACTTTTTTTGTTAATTCGAAGATAATGTCTTTGTCTTCAACAGGTTAACCATTGTAAGTCTAGATGTGATTTTCTTTGAGTTTATCATCCTTGGTGTTTATTAAGCTTTTTGGATATGCTGATTAGTGTTTTTCATCAAATGTGGGAAGTTTGTCGTCATTCCTTCTTCAAATATTATTTTTGTCTCTTTATCTTACTCTACTTTTTTTTTGATATTCCATTATATGTATGTTGTTGATATGAACGATGTTGTATCACAGGTCTCTGAAGTTTTTTTCTTTAAACATTTTTTAAATTATATTTTAAGTTCCGAGATACATGTGCAGAATGTGCAGGTTTGTTACATAGGCAAACGTGTGCCATGGTGGTTTGCAGCACCTATCAACCCATCACCTAGGTATTAAGCCCAGCATACATTAGCTATTTATCCTGAAACTCTCCCTCCCCCAACTCACGCTCCACAAGCCTCAGTGTGTGTTGTTTTCCTCCCTGTGTTCATGTGTTCTCATTGTTCAGCTCCCACTTGCATGTGAGAACATGTGGTGTTTGGTGTTCTGTTTCTGTGTTAGATTGCTAAGGATAATGATCTGAAGCTTTATTCAATTTTATAAACTTTTTCTTCTTTTTCTCATAGTAGACTATCTTGATTGACATATCTTTATGTTCACTTCATTTTTATTCTGCTAGCTCAAATTTACTAAGTGTCCTTAGTAAATTTTTCATTCACTTACATTTCTCAACTGCAGAATTTCATTTTTTAATATAATTTATTCCTCTTAATTGACAATTCTTCATTAGCCATACAACATTCTCACACTATCTTTAATTTCTTAGTCATAGTTTCCTTTAGTTGCTTGAACATATTTATAACATCTACTTTTAAGTATTTTTCTATTAAGTTCAAAATACGGGCTTCCTCAGAGACGATTTCTATTGACTATATTTTTCTCTGTGTATGGGCTATAGTTTCCTGCTTTTTGGAGATCTTGTTTTTGTCATTGTTGACAAAATCTGGATATTTTATATAATATAATGTGACCACCCTGGTCATCCCAGAGGTTTTTTTTTGTGATTACTTATTTGTTTAGTAATTTTTGTGAATGAATTCTGGAAATCCCATATTCTTTGTCAAGAGCAGTCACTGAACTCTTGAAAAAGTAGAGATTAGCCTAATGGTCAGTTAATGATTGGACAGATTTCTTCAGATTCATTGAAGTAACAAATTTCCTCCCCATTGGGCAGGGCCACTTCATTAGTGTTGAGGCATGCCTTCAATGCTCTAGCAGTTTACAACTTTGCCTGGCCCTTCACTTCCTTGTTGCACAGAAAGACCTCAAAGTCAGGAAGTGGTAAGATATTAGGACTTTTTAAGGTATTTCTTGGGCATGTACACAACCTTCATTTGTACGTAGTCTTCTAGATTCTCAGGAATATTTCAGAACTTTCCAAAGTTCTCTCTAGATATTACATTGTAATTGTGGTTTTGTTTTTAGTTTTTTGGATAACCTCTTGTCCCAACTTGTTTTGTCACCTCAAGTAAGCTGAAATGTTAAACAGTTGCTCCTAAATATTTTTGATGTACAACCTGGGCATAGGGTTTTCCCACTGAGTACTATGAGTCTAGTCAAGTAAAGACCCTTGTGAAGGGATTTTCCAGATAATTTTCAGATTTTAAATAGTAAAAATGGTCTAGAAATGGTGTTTGGATGAAGCTCCAAATCTGGTGTGCTCCTTTTAGTGGCTGCAGGGCAAGTAGTTATCACAGGTATAGTGGTTGTGAGTTCATTGTTTTTCAAGACTACTGCAAAGCTGGGCAGAGGGGATGGGAATATAATATGTTTGCAGTTCGTAATTCTTACCAAGACTTAGCTGTTTTTTAAAGAATAAATGCTCCATAAATTTTCAACCATTTGATTAATTTTGAGAGTTCTGAAAACGTGGATTTTAACAATTATTATCAATATTCTTGTTGCTTCTATGGAAGAAGAGATATTCAGAGTCCTTTATTTGCCATTTGAGGTTTGTTTTTTGTATTTTAATTTTAAACTACTTATATATCAATTAGGATTGCTTCTTATTTAAGATTTTCAGCTATCCCTTATCCCCAAATGTCTATGATTATCTGCTACAACCTTCCTTCATGCCTGAATTATTGCCACAACTTTCTCACTCGCCTTTCTGTATAGTCTCTCAGTATATAGATCTGTTAAGGACTCATCATAAGTTAATCTTGTAAATTCATCCACATTGTGTAGGAAATTTGCTTGTCTAGAAACCTTAAATGCCAATCAGCCAGATGGTCAACACTATCTGAGTGCATATTACATACAGAGTGTCAGTTTTTGCTCCAAGTATAGTGAACAGAGAGCTTATCTACTGGTGAGAGGATACAAAATAAATAGAACAATTTGAGATATGAAAATTACTCTGAAATAGTTGTCTCTCACTGCCCATATGGAAAATTTAAACATTTTTGTGGTATTCAGAGACCTCCATCATCTGTTTTCTCTTTAATCTTATCTTTTTCACTTTCCTGATAGGAAGTCTTTCTAGGTAAAACAGGTCTGCACAATGCTGTTTGGATATGCCCTGCTACTTTTTACTTCTATGCTTATGTTCATGCCATTCCTTCTGCTTTGATTGTCTTGCTTTCTCCCTCTCTTCTTAGTCATGTAAAGAATGCCCTCATCTCTTCTCAATTTTGCAGCTTCTTGAAGCAATTTCTGATTACTCCAACCCCAAGGCATCATTTCAAATCCACACTTGTAAGACTTTTTGTCATACTCATTTGGCATTAACCCAATTACCCACACATAGCGTTTATTCTTGCCCATGCAAAATCTGGCACTCAAATTAGATTTAAAGCTCTGGGTAGGACATGAAAGGTTGATTTTAAAAATTCTTTTTTTTTTTTTTTTTTTTTTTGGGATGGAGTCTGGCTGTGTCACCCAGGCTGGAGTGCAGTGGCCTGATCTCGGCTCACTGCAAGCTCCGCCTCCCGGGTTCACGCCATTCTCCTGCCTCAGCCTCCTAGTAGCTGGGACTACAGGCGCCGGCCACCACGCCCGGCTAATTTTTTGTATTTTTAGTAGAGACGGGGTTTCACCATGTTAGCCAAGATGGTCTCGATCTCCTGACCTCGTGATCCGCCTGCCTCCGCCTCCCAAAGTGCTGGGATTACAGGCTTGAGCCACCGCGCCTGGCCTAAAAATTCTTTGTATTCTTGGTATTTAGCATAGGGACCTAAAAGAAATACTCCATGAATTTGGGGATATTATGTAATGAATACATAAGTAAGTCTTTCCTTTCAGTGTAGATTTCATTTCGTATACCCAGGTTCTCAAAATTGTCACTGAATTACTAAGATGATATATCCCCTAAACTTGTCTGATTTAAACTTGTACCAAAAACGCCTATGAGACACTCCCTAAAATATATCACACAACTTCTCAGTGTCAGTGAAAGGGTACACTGTGTTTCACCATCTGCAACTTATTTGTAATATGGGGACAATAATATATACTTCCTAGGAAAAGTATGAGGATTAAATGGAATTTTTCATGTAAAAGTGATGTGAAAAACATAAAAGACTTCACAAATGTTAGTCATGTTATTAAAGAAATGACCTGAAGAAATGTAGATAACATGACAGCATTTAGAGAAAAAAATTTTAAGTGCTTTAAAAAGAAGTATCCCCCCTTCCCCACAAGGTATTATTTTATATGGCAGGTTCAGACAAAATGTTTTAAAAAACACAGATAGTAAAGCATAAAGGGTTGAGTTGATGAAGAGTAGAAATGGGAATTTGAAAAAATGTCAGATCCATTATATACCTCTCTAGAAGTAGTGTTGTATATACCTATTGGTAGACATATTCCATCTATCGCTGGGAAGCTTATGAGCTGCACAAACCAAAGAAGGAGCTGAGGCTTCCTCATTTTCAGTAGGGATACTGGCTAGACGTCTGTAACACTCATTCCCTCCTTCTCATGTGCCTAGTGTTGGACTACATGTCGAAGCCTTCTTGGAGTTAAGTGCTGTCATGTGATGGAGCTCTGACTAGGGAAGTGCAGACTGAAATTATGTTTTCCATTTTCATTTCCATCATGTGCTTGGGCTTTGAAATTGACCATTGAAATTGGCATTGCTGGTTCTCTGAGTGACCCTGTAAGGTCTTTTAATGTATGTTTCATGAAAAGAAAGCAAAATTACAATAACATCCTAAGAATTGTGAGAAGCTCTGCAGTAATGAAACCTGTTTATTTTTAGCCACTGTTATCCACCCTTATCAGTTCTTAAAATATTTTGAGATTGTGAGGAGGGGTAATAACATCCATTAACATCTGGTGAAACACACTTTGTGAAATTCTGTCTTTTGAATTGATAGCTCTGAGGCCGTAATCCACTGCTCAGCAAGACATGCTGGAAAAAGGCTAGAGTAAGGAACAAATGTAGGACAGAAACAGTCAGTAGACCTACCTGCTGCTACGAGTTCCAATAAAATCTAAGTTCTTTCATGTGTTAACATTAAACTAGACAATCAAAAGGAAAGAAAAAGGCAAAGAAAAGCTTTTTTTTTCTAACATTTTAGGACTCTAGTTTTTCTTTTATCCAGAACTTTTTAATTTGAAAATAACTGATAGTGACATATATATATATTATTTTCCCTTCTACTTTTATTTGTTTTTATATTTACTTTTGTGGGGGTAGGCATATAAATTACATACTATAAATTCACACATTATAATAGTGCAATTAATATTTTTAAATTAATTTATACAGTTGTGCTACCATCACCACAATCCAGTATAGGGACAGTTCCATTACCCCAAAGTGTTCCCTTATGCTCATTTAAGGCCAATCCTTGTACCCACCATCAATCTCAGATAAACGTGAATCAGCTTTTTGTCTTAATAGCTTTGCTTTTTGTGAAGCTTTGATATAAATGGAATCTAACAATACGTAGATTACTGCATCTGCCTTCTTTTACTTAGCATAGTATATTGAAGGTTTATTTATGTAATAGCGTATATCAGTGGTTGGTTCCTTCATATTCACGAATAATATTCTGTTGTGCAAGTATGCCACATTTTGTTTTTCCTTGTACCAGTTAATAGACATTTGATTTTTTCCCGTTTTTTTTGTTTTGTTTTACAAGTAATTTGCCTATAAACGTTTGTATACAAGTCTTTGTGGGAACATATGTTTGCATTTCTCTTAGGTAGGTATATAAGAATAGGATTTCTAAGTCATCTTGACAACATATTTCCCAAAGTGATTTATCACTTTACGTTTTCACCAGCAGTGCAAGAGCAAGATTCTCCACATTTTCACTAACAATTGTTATTTTCTTTCTTTTATGGCCATTTAAGTGGGAGGATCATGATAGCTCACTGGGGTTTAATTTGTATTTCCCTGAAGACAAACAATGATGAACATATTTTCATATGCTTATTACTCCCTTATGTATCTTCTATGGTAAAATGTTTGTTTATATTTTTGGACCTTTTTAAAAATTATGTTGTTTGTCTTCCTGTTATTGAGTTTTAAGAGTGTTTTATATAATTTAGTTACAATTCCATTGTTGGATGTATTAGTAAAATGTTTACGCCTGTGTTCACCTTTTCATTTTGTTACTGATGATACCTAAAAGTCACAGAATTTAAATTTTGATAAAGTCAAATTTATTATTTTTTTCCTCTTATAAATTGTAATTTGGTGTTAGGTTTTAGAATTCTTTAGCTAACCTATGGTCATGAAAAATTTCTTCTGTTTTCTACTAGAAGATTTAGAATTTAAGCTCATATTTTTAGGTCTGTATTTCACTTTGAGTTAGTATTTGTATATTGGGACACAGTAACTGTCTATGTTTATATTTTTACGTATGGATGTCCAATTGTCTCAGGCAATTGTTAATCTTTTTCTCATTGAATTTCTGGGGAAGCTTTGCCAAAAACTAGTTGACCATAAGGGTTTATTTCTGCACTCAAAATTCCATTCCATCATCTATATGCCTATTACTATACCAGTAAAACACTGTTGTGATTACTGGTTAGTGGGTAGTGCAGCTCCTCCAAATTTGTTCTTCATTTTCAAAGTTATTTTAGTAATTTCAAGTCCTTTGCATTTACAAATACATATTCAGATAAGATTGTCAATATCTAGAAAATAAAAGTCTAATGTTATTTTGATATGAATTACATTGTTTAGATTGACTTTTGAAGAATTTTCATTAGAATAATTCTGAGACTTCCACTCCTTGAACATGAAGTATCTCTTAATTTATTTAAATACTGCTCAATTTCAGTTATCAGTGTTTTGTAGTTTTCTATAAATGTATCTTCTTTAAATTTTCTAAGGTTTTAAAGTTCTATTTGGAATGTAATTATTTTCCTAATTTTATTTTTCAATTGTTCATTCCAATTGTGGGAGTGTCTATTTTCACAAATAGGATCAGATCTTCTGCAATAGAGTTTTACTTCTTCCTTTACAATCTGGATATTTTATATATTTTTTGTCTTATTGCAATTACTGGAACTAAATCGTTAACTACAAGTGGGAAGAGTGAACATGCTTACTTTCCTGGACAATCTTACATTCCTGACATAACTTTCATTTGCTTCTGTTTGATGACTTCTTTTTTATTTTGTTGAATTGACTTTAGTATAATCTGATTAAATATTTTTAATTCTATTCATGAGGAATGCAGTTTTCTCTTCTTGTTATATTTTTGACTTTGGTATCATGGTAATACTGACCTCTTAGAATGAGGTCGAAAGTGTTTCCTCCTTTTTGTTCTCATAGTATGTGGATAACATTCAGTCTTTCAACTTTAAGAAGTATGTTAGTGGCCAGGCGCGGTGGCTCACACCTGTAATCCCAGCACTTTGGGAGGCCAAGGCGGGCGGATCACGAGGTCAGGAGATCGAGACCATCCTGGCTAACACAGTGAAACCCCGTCTCTACTAAAAATACAAAAAAATTAGCCGGGCATAGTGGCGGGCGCCTGTAGTCCCAGCTACTCGGGAGGCTGAGGCAGGAGAATGGCGTGAACCCGGGAGGCGGAGCTTGCAGTGTGCCGAGATCTCACCACTGCACTCCAGCCTGGGTGACAGAGTGAGACTCCGTCTCAAAAAAAAAAAAAATAAAAAAATAAAAAATAAAAGAAGTATGTTAGTTGTAGATATTTCATAGGTGCCCTTCTCTGGTTGAGGAATTTCCATTTTATTCTTAATTTGTTGAGAGGTTTTTATCATGAACAGTAATTTAATTTGGTTTAATACATTTTCTATTGAAAATATGGGGATTGTTTTCATACAATTAATGTTATATATGTATTACATTAATTATTTTTGAATGTTAAGCTAACCTTACATTCCTGGCATAACTTTCATTTGGCCCTGTTTGTTTTTAACCCCTCACCATTTTACTTATTTTCTCTGTATTATATGTCAACAGTGTGGTTATTGTGTTTTTAATGAGTATTTCATATTTTATCCTATTCCTGTTTTACTGAGTTTCTTGGATCTGCAAATTAAGTATTATTTTTAAAGAAATTTAGAAGATTTTGTAATTAGACCTCCATGCAAAAGTGTGTGTGTGTGTGTGTGTGTGTGTGTGTGTGAGACAGAGAGAGAGAGAATGAGAGAGAAAAAGAGTCACCTGAAAAATAAGAATAAGTTTGCATATATAAAATTTGAACTTATGCTAATAAAGAGAAACAATAAAATAACTAAAAAGGTGTCCTGGAAAAAAATTGAATTTTGATTATGCCACATAAATCCAGAAATCAAAAGGGCATCGAAGTGGCATGTTCAGTAGGAAGTGTTTTGTTTACACTGCAGTGTGTTTAAAACTTCAATATGGATGCTTTCAGAAGAAGCACATTCTCCAGACGGTCCTACTGTCCACACTGCCTAATGTGTTTCACCAAGTTGCCTTCACCCATTATTACTGTTGTTGATTGGACTCTGTACATGTATAAGCTGGGGACCCCCACACTGTACTCTGGCAGGCTGAAAGAGTGAATACCCGTTTAGTGATTATCAAGGGTTATTTCTCTGGATAAATCTTTGATTCTCAAAAGCCTTCAGGGCCATAATATATCAATATCCAGTCTTCTTACACTAAAATTTAAATAATTATGTTCTATTTGACTTCTTTTAAAAATCACAAGAGAATACAGTCATTAACTTAGAGTGATGATAGTGGTTGAAGAAGAGGATTTTTGTGTGTCAAATACACACTGAGTTATAGACAGGTTTTGGAGAATTCTTCATTTCTACATTCTTGTATCCCTACTTAGTTGCTTCTAGGTACAAGTCCTGAATTCTTCCAAAGAAAAGTTTCCTCTTCCTCTCTCCATCTGTGAAAGGTGTATTGGATTAGCAACTAGCACAGTGAAAACTGCTTCAAACTCTACACTCAATCAGACTGTTTTACAATATTGAGAACAAGGCAACTTCCCAGTACTGAAATGCTACAATATTTTTAAAAATATTTTGGAAATTGACCAGGCACGGTGACTCACACCTGTAATCTCAGCACTTTGGGAGGCCGAGGTGGATCACCTGAGGTCATGAGTTCGAGACCAACCTGGCCAACATGGCGAAACCCCATCTCTACTAAAAATACAAAAATTAGCTGGACCTGGTGGCGGTTGCCTGTAATCTTAGCTACTCAAGAGACTGAGATGGGAATCACTTGAACCCAGGAGGCAGAGGCTGCAGTGAGCCAAGATTGTACCATTGCACTCCAGCCTGGGGACAGAGTGAGACTCTGTCTCAAAAATAAATAAATAAATAAAATTTAAAAAAATTGGAAATTATACTACAGCAAATAGAAAACAAAATTATATTCCCTAAAGTAAGTAATATTTGCTTTTTTCCCCATAGTTTATTAAGATCTAATTTTCACAGTAAAGTTCACCCTTTTCAGATGTACCCTTTTATGAATTTTGTCAAATTTATAAATCATAGAACCACCACTATGCTCAACATATAGAATATTTTCATAACACCAAAAAGTTTTCTTACATCCTTTCATGGTCAGTTCCATCCCCGTCCCTCCCACCCCTGGCAACCACTGATACAATTATATTCCTTATAGATTTGCTTTTCCCAGGGTGCCATATAAACAGGTCTGGCTTATTTGACTTAACATAGTGCTTTGGAAAAGGATCCACATTTCTGTGGGAATCAGTAGCTATTTCCTTTTTGTGCTGAGTAGAATTCCATTGTATGGATGTACCACAATTTGTTGATCTGTTTACCAGTTGATGGATATTGCTTTATTTCTCATTTTTGGCAATTATGAAGAAAGCTTCTAAGAACATTCAAATATAAGTGTTTGTGTGGAGATATGTCTTTGTTCCTCTGGGTTAATACCTAGAGGAAGATTGCTGCTGAGTTATATGATTAACATTATAAGATAGTGCTAAACTTATTTCCAAAGGTTTGCATTTCCATCAGCAATATATAACAATATAACAGTTCTAGCTATTCTGCATCCTAAGACTGTTACAAGTTATTTTTTCTTCTGTTAATTCTGACTCTTATAATACTCTTATAATAAATATATAGTGGTATCTTACTGTGATTTTAATTTTTATTTCCATAGTGAATAATGATGTTGACAGCATGTTTCATGTGCTTCTTTGCCAACTATATGACATCTTTTTAGTGAAGTTTCTGTTAGAAACTATTCTCATCTTTCACTGGGTTGTTTGTTTTTTAATATGGGTTTTTGAGAGTTTATTTTTGCAACATTTTGTCCCAGTATGTGACTTATCTTTTCATTTTCTAAACAATATATTTCTAAGAGCAAAGGGTTTAATTTTGATGAGTTCCAATTTATCAGTTTTTTTTTTATAGCTTGGGCTCCTTGTACCATATCTAAGAAATCTTCGACCAACACAAGATGATAATAATTTTGTCCTTTGTTTTCTTCCATGAGTTTTTTAGTTTTAGGTGTTACATTCAGGTCTGTCATAGATTTTGAGATAATTTTTTTATGATGTGAAGTCAAGAATACTTTAATTCTATTATTTAATGTTTGACATGCAGATGTCTAATTGATCCAGAACAATTTTCTGAAAAATACTATCCTGGTTTCATTGAAATGCCTTGGATCCTTTGTATAAAATAATTGACCATACATTTGGGTTTATTTTTGGAACTCCCGCCCCTGTTTGGTTCCAACTATTAACATTTGGAAATACAAATAGAGGTATATGTGATTTCACTGACCTAAAATCCTACTACATTTTTTGGATTTAACCTGCTATATCTGTTATTATATATGAATATTTCTCATTTTATTAGCTCTTATCTGGAAAGATAATTTTAAATATTAAATATATTTCCATGTGAGAGTTCCATGTTATAGATAAAATTTAAAAATAGATTGAGATGTTAAGAAGGTGGACTAATTTTTTATTTAAATACACTTTTTTCATCTTAAGCAGGGCTAAATGAGAGTTAAGTGCGTCTAAAAAAGCATTTAGAAATAATGTTAAAATGTAAAAGCAAGATACACACACAAAATGGAGCCATTTATAATTAAGGTTGTAACAGACAGATCTGAAGGGTTTCCTAGATCCATACCTGAAAAAACAACCATATATGTGACTTGTCATAGGACAAGAGTCTCACTTGGTTATCAAAAAAAAAACAAAAAAAAACCCTCATTAACAACAGCTGCAACAGTGAGCGCCCGAGCAGGCAATGCATTTTCAGCCTGTCTTCAGTAATAAGAGCACACACCATATTGTGTGGGCTGCTTGTCAACTTCCAGGAACATTCCTGCCAGCTAGAAAGAGAAGCTGTAACTGTCCAACCACTGGATCTGTTCACAGTAGAGAAATGAGGTAGCAAAGGCTAGGCTACAGAGAAGAACCTTTACATTTATCAAGATATCAGAAAACATTTCAGCCTTGACTAATTTCCTTATTCAGAATTGTCAGTTTTCCCCTCTGCTGTAAGTGGCATTCTTGCTTAAAGAAAGAATCAAACAGAAACACTAGTGTGGGGCGAATCCCTGTCCTAAAAGCACATTTCCAGTACACTTTGATCACAGGCTTTCCGCATTAGCATTCTGTCCAGGAGTAAAAGCAAAGCTATTCATACCACTGAAGAGAAAACTTCTCCAAGGTTTTAATGAATTACTGTGTTTGTTCAACAGTTGTCAGGTGTTTCAAATCGTTTTATTGATAGCACAGTACTATGTGTGTTTTATGAGTGACAGTTAAACCTAAGTACAAAGAAAATCTGTTCTTATGTATACGCGGCTGTACATTTTAAAAATCTAAACACATCTGTAAATTATAGTTAAAATGCATTCAGTGTGGCTTGATTTAGAATCACTTGCTTTGATTCCCCAAACATAGAAATTCTTGCCTAAAGCTCCACATTAGTTAAGAAGTTGAATGGACACCTACAAAGGAAACTAAGTTCACTGAAGGCCAAAGTAGAACCGTATTCATTCAGTTACTTTCTTTTTCTTTTTTAAACTCAAAAAAGCTTGGGTAATTACCGAGGCTAATGGAGGCCCAACTATGTTGAGGGAATAATTGAGAGCCCAAAGGGCAACAAAGACAGCAGAGAGCGGCATTTGAAATGTGGCTGAGTATCCCTTAAATCAAATTTTGGAAACTTGCAGACCTAAGGGAACCAAGGACATCCATGTAATATACTTAGAATATTGTCTCTTCCTGAAAATTCAGTTTAATACTTGCATTAGACATTATTTTATTTATGTGTAGTTATGAGTTGGGGATTTTTTAAAGTGTTATTTGTGTTTTCTTCATATTTAAAAGAACACTTGAAAAGTAATGCAGATCAGTACTTCTAGTTCTCACTTGGTTATATAGAGAGCTGGAACAAGTGTCACTCTTAAGTATGCAAAAGATAAAAGCTAGACAAACCTTAAGTTCATGACGTTTCTTGAACCCCAAATGGACTGTCAACTGTAACTAATTAATCTAATTGGATTACAGATCATTAACATTACCATCTTGAAAGGAATAGGGAAAACAGGACTAACATAATTAAATAGTATTTTGACTGCATAGTGTAAGGGTAAAGACAATAAGAACTGTACAAAAATGCTATACTCTAGTTAGTAAATATATTTCTCTCCTTGAGAATGAATGGTTTGGCTGTGTACCCACCTAAATCTCATCTTGAATTGTAGTTCCCATAATCCCCAGGTGTGTGGGAGGGACCAAGTGTAGATAATTACATAATAATCCCCGGTGCCTGGGAGGTGGGAGGGACCAGGTGTAGATAATTAAATAATAATCCCCCGGTGCGTGGGCGGGACCAGGTGTAGATAATTAAATCATGGGTGCGGTTTCCCCCATCCTAGTCTCGTGACAGTTAGTTCTCACGAGATCTGATAGTTTTTTAAGGGGCTTGTCCCCTTTTGCTCTGCACTTCCCTTTGCTGCCGCCGTGTGAAGGACCTGTTTGCTTCCTCTTCTGCCATGATTTTAAGTTTCTGGAGGCCTCCGCAGACCTGCAAAACTGTGAGTCAGTTAAACTTCCTTTTTTACAATACATTACCCAGGCTTGAGTATGTCTTTATTAGCAGCTTGAGAATGGACGGACTAATACAAAGGAGAAACAAGGTAAGAGCAAAGTATTTTCCCCAAGATATTTTTTAAATACAAAGGGAGAATTTTACAGTGGAAAAAAATACAAAACCATTCAAATATTTCTTGCTACCTCATTCTTCAAAAGAGCTGTGTAGCAGGCTATCGTATGGAAGACCAATTTATTTTACGATACTTTTTATTAATGAACATTTACTTATTTTTCAGTTTATGTAATTACAAAGAGTGTAGTGCAATCAATCTTCAATTTGTCTTTGCACAATTGTGTGAGTGTATGATACATACTCAAGAGTGAGGCTAAGGGGTCAAACATATACCTATTAAAATCCCTATATTCTTGCAGGTATGTTGTGCTGTTGCTGGAGTCTCTATTCTCTGTGTACATACAGCTAGAGAGGTGATAGATAGGTAAATAGGTGACTAGACATTTAAAATGCTTTCTAAAATGATTATACAAATTATCTTCTCTCTTACAGTGCATGAGAGTTTTGTATATTAACATTTCTTAGGACTTATTATTCTAATTGGTGAACAGTGCTACCAAAAATGTTCAAATTTGCATTTCTTTAATTATATGTCAATTGACTATTTTTAAGTTATTTCTTAGGCAATGCTGTATATTTCCTTTAATTATATTTCATATCTGAGTTTTGGTCATTTCAAAAAATAATTTTATATTTAAAAAATTAGCCTTTTGACATATAAATATGATTTATGTATACAATACATGCAAATGAGACATATTTTAATTAGATTTGCTCTTCATATTTTGCCTTTGTTAATGAGGCTGAAATTTTGTTGTGCATACATTTTAAATTTCTACATAATTACATTCTTCCGTTGCTTCCATTTTGTCTTCTGGGATTTATGTCTTTCATAGAAAGGCCTTATCTAACTCAACAATGTAAAAAAAATTTATCTTTGTTTTTCTACCAATATTAGTTTTTATTTCTGTAATTAAAACTTACTCTCCACCTAGAATTTATTTGGGCTTGAGTAATATGCAGACACATTTTTATTCATTTGTTTTTCAAACAAATGTATTCAAATGTTATTCTGAAAAGTCTATACAGGATTGAATTGAATTCTATATCATATGTTAATGTCTCATACATATTCTGTGCTATTTCTGGAGTTCACATTTTATTAATCTTGCTGTTTGTCAATACCAAACTTTTAAAAAACGTGTATTATTTAACATAATATCTTATATGACTAATGCACCTAGCTCTTCCGATTACAGTATTTTCTGGTGATTTGTTCAATATTGTTATTAGATTAACATTACAATTATGTTTAATGGCCCACTGATTCTTGTGAGAATTTGGTTTTTTGTCACTTTGACTATGGTCAGAAGTTTTCTTGTTTGCTTTTCGTTTTGAGGAAATTAATGATTCTTTTCACACATTTTAATTACCTCACTAAATGCTTTTATGTTGCAAAACATTTAAACAACAAATCATTATTTAGAATGAAGTATCAAGTTAGTTCTTTAGGCCAGGTGCAGGGGCTCAGGCCTGTAATCTCCAGCGCTTTGGGAGGCTGAGGTAGGAGGATTGTTGGAGGCCAGGAATTCAAGACCAGCATGGGAAACATATCATGACCTTGACTCTACAATAAAAGAAAAAAAATGTGTTCTTCATCCTGTCTAATTGTGCTATTCACTGCAGGGGTAAATAAAGGCCGTAGTGTAGTGACCATACCTTCAGCCATTATTTTATATTTTTCCTATCTGAGCTGTCTTTGTCAAATTTTAAGGTGTTACACCAGATTTGAAATACATTAATGCAAAGTTTACTTTTTTCTTTGTATTTATAGACAATCAGGTTTTAATCTATTCATCCAGTAAATACTTAAATACCTATTATGTGCTAGGCATCTTTTAGACACTAGAAATATAGCAATGAATGAAAAAACATAAAACCTTTGCCTTGAAGTTATATGTTAGGAGGAATTAATAAATGATAAACAAGTAAATGATGTAGCAAATTATGATCAGTGCTTTCCAGAAAAATTAATTAATAATGGGAATCAGTTGTTTCTGGATGTTAGCTGTTGCCGCTTTAAATAGCGCTCAAATTGGAGCAGTAGGCAGAATGCCCCCCAAAGATGTGCACACTCTAATCCTTGGAACCCATGAATATATTATGTTACATGGCAAAAGGGATTTTTTAAAAGATAAGATTACTGTCTTTATTTCTTTGTGTTGTTACAACCGAATTCCGCAAACTGGGTAATGTATACACAATAGAATAGTTTTTCTGACAGTTCTGGAGGCTGTGCACTGGTGGAAATTGCTCTCAGCTGAAGAGAAATGCCTAATTCCTATTGAGGCATTCAACAACTTGAAATGTCAGGTTACGGAAGCCCAGTTCCTTGTTAACAGTTTAGGACAATTTTCCAACTCCCAAACAGCAAGATCAGCTCTGTCCCTTGTTATGATTGCAGAACAGCCTAACTTCTCACTCTACCCAATATTGCTTCCTTTACTTCCTAAAAGGTATTGATCCCAAAAGTACTTCACAATAAGATTCATGCAACCAAATTATCTCACGATCAGATTTGTGGAGAACTCAATCTGTAACACTTGATGCCAAGAGACATCTGAGAAGGCAGACTCTAAGACAGAATTTTGAAGTTAGAGCATGTTCTTCACTGCTGGCAAAAAACGTATCATCACTTCTGTCAGAATAAAGATATCCACAATTTTAAAATATTCTGCCCATTGAGAGAAATTCTGTTTTCTCTCCTCTTGAATCTAGGCTGCAACATGACTACTTGACTACTCTGACCTATAGAATATAGTGGATGTGACACCTGACAGTTCTGATCTAGTCTTTAAGGGGACTGTAGTCCAGTACAGCTACCTTGAGAATACCATGCTGAGGAAGACTAAGCTGACCGTGTATAGAAAGTATGATACCCAACCAGCTCTAGTTGTTTGGGCTACCAAACATTTGAGTCTTCTCATTGGAGGTCCAATATGCAGATCAGAGACAAGACCAGGCAGACCCTGTCTGAATTTCCTGACCCTCAAAATGGTGAGAGATAATAAGAGGTTTTATTCTTTATTATCTTATCATACCTTTTAAACATTATATTTTTCTTCTTTGAACTTTTTTTTTTTTTAACCCAAGTTGGCCATGTTTCTGTAGTTACTACTTAGATGTTTATACTCTTGCTTTCTAAAACAACTCTTCTTCATTCTTCCTGGTGTACTATTTATCTCCTTGATTTATAATGTTTCCTTCTTCCTCTTCCTGAAAGTATCTATTAGGAGGTCCCATTTTGGAGTTTTTCAGGTAAATATCTAACTTTGGGTGTGGTTTGGGTCTATACAGGTCTGTTGTTTGCCCATGAATGGTGTGAGAATGATTGAGATGAGTGGGCTCCAGCAGGTACCAGCTTCATTTAATTATGTTGACTTACCGTGTTATCACATCCGATTTTCTGTGTCTTGTATTCTGAGGATGTATCCATATTTACATTTTAGCCTATGGAAATTGGACATATATCATCAGGCTGAAATGTTGAGATCACTGTCTCTGAAATTCACAAGTCTTTTATTTAATTGAATTCTTCTCTAACATGTTCAATGAGGTCAGCAGCTAATAGCAGATTGCTACTACTTATCCCTACCATTTACCCTTATTACATGTTTAGAAAATATTATGATTTAGAAGATTTTTTGAAAATAAATATGAGAAAGCCATGCATTTATTTCTTTAATATTATCCCTCCAGTTGAACTTTCCTCCAGAATCGTGTATAATAGGTCGCCAACTATTCTATTTATGTTCCAATCCCACCCGACTTAATATTCTCAAGAAAAGAATTAAAATGTGGGTGCTCAGAAGTCTCATGCATATCTTTCAGGAAAATATACATGCTATTTGAACTACAAAATATTTTATGTTGAATTTTAGAATTCCACCTTGATTTAATCCAAATGGCACAATAATTGGCAGTCATTGTTGACAGACTAGAATTTGAGGTTTATAGCCATTTTTAGTCCATTGTAGACAACATTTTCATCTCATTTTTGGCTTAATTATTTTACCTAGGTAGAGGAATGAAATACATTTGACTTTAAGCCCTTTTATATTATTGGAAGTTATTGTTTTTCTGTTTTAAGCAATTGTCCATTTATATGATGTTTCTCAGAAAACAATGAAGAATCCCTGTGATTTCTCAGGAGATAGTAAGAGTTTTCTTTAATTATTCATATTTTAATACATCTTAAAATGTATTTTTTATTGAAACACTTAAACTATTTTTTTACCGTCAAATCATAAGCTATATTTGGGCATGTGTTCTTACCCTAAATTACTCATTTATGGTACTTTTATTAGATAAGAACATGATTAAATATTTTTATATTTTACAGTCAATAATGGCAACATTTACTGAAAAAAATCTCACAGATGCCAGGTTTTTAAGAATTAGATAAAAATATAAGCATTTGTGAAAATTATTTTTGCTAAATATAATCTGTATTCTGAGCTGTGCATTTGTGTATCTCTTTATGGTTTTTCACTTATGGAATAATCAAAACCTCTATGTTTCATTGGAACTTGGCTTATTTAATGCCTACTTCACACTACTCTTTGATCCTGACATATTCAGAAATTCTCTGGGAACATCTGCTCCATGCTGTGGCATAAGGGAGACATTTGAAGTTTGATTTTATATCCAGTTCCCATGAGAAATGCCCCTTTGAGTACAACTTTAGGAAATCTTTTTACATTTAATGGAAACAGTGATGAGGCCCCTTTAAATTCCCTTTAAGAAATCCTATGCTCAAAGGAATAGCCAAAGCCAGATTTGCATCTCATTGCTTACCTTGGAAATGCAGAAGGAACTTAGTCTAGTGAGGTAAGGGGTACTCTGCTGAGACTGTGACTTAATCTATTTTATTTTTCATCCTTTCTTGATGTGGAGGCCAATTGTATATGTGATCTCATGCAAATGAGAGTGAATATAGTGAACTTCCTGGAGTGCATTCAATTATTTATATATTCATTTGCTACTTGAGCAAGTATTTATTGAATGCTTTCTGTAAAACACTTAGCTGGGTCCTCAACAATATTAGGCTCCAACTATCTAATATTGCAACAAAGATCAAAGCTTTATAATGCAAACAGATAAATATCATGGAAAAATAATGGAAACAGTTTCATTTTTGGTACCTTCCACGTTCTGCAAGTGCTTTGTCAATAAAGAAACAATATTTTCAAGCAAATAGTTCCTATCTCCCGGTTAATGTTAGAGGGAGAGCACATTTAAGTAATTAGTCATCACAGTCTTCAGAAGAATAAAGCCATTGACTAGGACCTAACTATCAATGGCCAGATATCTGTGCTATCTCTGCAGGATAATCTTTGCCTTTAGCACTGATAGATAAAAGCAAAGTGCAAGTTTATCAAGTCACAGAACCCTTGTTTCATCCATCCTGGTTAGAAGCTCCTAGGGCAAAACCATCATCATATAGATAAACTTGAGTGATTAATAATAACACTTTCCTTTTTCCAATTAAAGTATCAAAGACTCACACATGAACTTAAGAGCTAATGTAGAAAAATAATAAAACTAGCAGTTCTCATTTAGCACTTTACAAAGTTTCATTTGTATTTTAATCACTTATTTATTCCTTCACTATGAATGTGTTGGGCATGTCATTTATTTTATTAAATGCACAGAGCAGCAAAAGAAACTGAGGTGCAGGGTTTAAATTTAATTATCCTGAGTGACAGCTACTAGGTGGTGAAGTTGGTACTTAAATTGTGTCTGTCTAATCCAAAACCTGTGATCAAAACCTATGTACTTTACTATCTTGGTCTAGAAGTCTAAATCATGTAGCTACAGAGGCTATCTATCATGAGATTTGCTGTTATTTTGTAGCTCTTATTTTGAGAGCCTAGATACAGACTCACAAACTCACATGCCTTTAGGGCCAAGCAGTGACATAATGTGTGAAGGCCTGTGGGATGTGTGATGGGAGGGCCTTCAGAGCTAACTTTTGGAGTCGAGGCATGCATATAGGGAAACCTTCCACTTGCCCTTTGGCTTTCCTATAGGAAAGGCAACCAGGAAGGATAATGCTGAAGTGCTCCCTGTCAGGGAGGAGATGGAGAGGGATAGGCTGTGCTGAAAAGGTTATGTGTGTGCTGTTGTCGGGGGCAGCCATCATTCCCTTCAACCTTTGGGCTCATGGAGAAATGATGGACTCTTATTGCCAGATCATTTGACTTTCCTACAGGAGCTAGAAATATGCCTCGTGAAGTTCAATATTCTGATTCCAGGGGCAGTATAGCACAGGGCAAACTTTGGAGCATGAGACACTGCATTTGTATCCTGGCTCTGCCACTGACTAGGCTGTGATGCTGGTGATACTCAATTGTTCGAGGCCTCATTGTTCTCAGCTGAAAACGGAGTTAAAAATAGTGCTGTCCCAAAGGCTGTGAAGACTGCAGTGTGATTTTTATCCTGGGAGACGTGCACTTTTGCGGTACCGCCTAGCTCATAGCATTTATTGAGGACTAAAATAGTCAAATTCGTGTGACTCCCTATGTAATAAGCACTTAATGAATGTAAGCTAGCGTTATTTTCATTTTAATTATTAATCATTTTTTAAAATTATAAACACTGTGCAGGCCAAATAAAAATATTTACCAGTGAGCAATAGGATTAAATCTTACGGAAATTATTTTATTTCTGCCATTATCTACAAAGTGTATGTAAATCTATTCAGGTGGTTGGTAGGTCCTGAATTAAGCTTTCATAATAAAAATTAAGCCCATTTCTCATAGGTATGATGCCTATCTTTTATACAGTGTAACATGTTTTCCCCCCACTTTAGTATGTTTGCATTCTAAAAATAGAGTTCTTAAACAACAAAACATAGCTAGTGACAGTGGTTTTGTTGGGCTATAAACAAAATTGACCAAAGGTAGTAGTGGAGGAGCAACAGAAGCTCATTCACATGATAAATGAGAAGTCTTTTGGAGCAATTTACATACTGGGAGGCAGTGGTTATGTGTGTAATTCATACTGAGTTCCTGGTGTAGCCACCTTTAGATTTGTATCCAAGTTCTATGAAAATTAAAGCTTTTGTAAGCAAAAAGGGTTGAAAACTCTGTAAAGCATCAGTCCTAAGCTAGCATATTCAGAGTTCACTCTAATGTAGTGTGAACCAAAAGAGAATCGGCATTCTCCATTTTGCAGAAGAACACCATGGATATTAAGCATATTAGTCGTGTACATGGCTGTGGAAGGAGATGATGGCGTTTTATGGAAAAGGAGGGACTCAGTGATGACTGAGAAAAAATGTTGGGAACTTGGCAAACACGAAGGTACCCAGATGATGCCAAGCAACTCAGCATCTGTGCAAAATAAAAAATGATCTATTTCTGCGCATGTGTGATACTCCATGAATTCTCCCAGAAGTAGGAGAGAGGGCTTTGCAGTGGGACTGGAGTCTTTTGTAAGCGGGGCAAGTAGGAGCAAAATTAGAATCACTGCTATTGCTGTGATTCTATTTCTTCTCACGGCCTTTTTAGGCCTGAAGAAACTTGGGACAAGCTGATGTCTTACATTATAAATGTGAATTTTATTTTCCATATATTTTAGATTTTAAATAACAGAAAATCACAGAATTAAAAGATAATTCCTATGTACAATTAAATACCTCCTTTGCAAGCAGGTAATATTTATAAAATTTGATTATTTTCTACATATTTAACTCTTCCTCTAGCTTATGATACTGTAGCTATTTTAAGCTCTAAACTGATATTACATAATTTGATTGTATTGACTGCTGCTAAGTTTCTCATACAGTATCTATGTGAAATTTCTGCTATAAAGCCAACAGAATCAGTTCAATAAAACTTATTTTATTTCATTTTTTAAAGAGTTCTACATTCTATTTAAGTTGTACAGAACTGTTGTCCAGTGTAATTCCCTTTCAGTGCACTTTTCAAGCATGAGATTTTTATTGTAGACAGCTAACCATTTTCTGTACTTGGACCAGCCTTCTCTATACTGTGAAGCCAGAAGTAGTTAAGTTTTAAATTACGGATAATTATTTGTTTTACACATTGGCTACCACCTGCCCTTGCTCCCTTTAGTAATTGTTCTCTCTGGCAGTTATTTCCCAAGTATGGCACTAGCACCACCTGCATCAGAATCATTTGCATTGCTTGTTAAAAATGCAATTTCCGGAACCTATCACAGACTTCATAAATAAAGTTCCTTTTGGCTTTGACCACTGAAGTTTGTGAACCACTGCTATGACATCACGTTGAAGTTTCTGCTTATGATTTTTTAAGATTTCACCCCTTTGGAAAATATATAATTTAAATTATCAAACATATTTTGGTTCCAAAGGATACAATACTGAATTCAAATCCAGTCATAGAAATTAAGAAGAGGCTGGTGATGGTAATACAAAAGCAGATTGAGGAAAATGCAGTAATAACCCGTGTTAATAAAGTGCCAGGAGGGGTTCATCAGAGTCACATCAGCACACATGGAGGAAGGATAGCTGAGGATTTGTGAAGAAGGCAGCTTGGAGATGAGTGTTGACATGGCTTGAAAATTTAGAGGTGGACATAAGGAGAGAGCACACAAGGAGAGCAGCAGAGCATAGGCACAGATGTGGAAAGGTGGGGATGATAATCAGTGCCAACCCTTAATCCAGTGCACCTGAACATAAAATACACTCAAGAGAGTTGTAGGTGGCAAGGCTAAAGATAGATTGGAACAGTACTGTGGAGAGTCTTGAAGGCTGTACTCAATAGTTGTATTTATTTGGCATCTTCAGTGTGTCTGCAACATTTTAGGTAGATTACAGATTGAAGATAGTGTATTTGTTCGTTTTCACACTGCTGTAAATGATACCTTTCAGTTGCTATGAAGAGACTGGGCAATTTAGAAAGAAAAGAGTTTTAATTGACTCACAGTTCTGCATGACTTAAAACTTAGAATCATGGAGGAAGGCAAAGGAGAAGCAAGTTGCTTCTTCGTAACGTGACAGGAGGGAGCGAGACCAAGGGAAACTGCCATTTGTAAAGCCATCTGCATTACCATCTGAGATCACCTCAACCTGGACTTCATTGTCCCCACCATCACTGTTAGCATTTTTGTAAAAATCATTCAACAAGTCTCTAGGAATATCTAAACTTGGCCACATCTTCCTGTCTCCTGAGCCCTTCAAACTGTACTAACCTGTTCCTGTTGCCCAGTTGCAAATTCACTTCCCCATTTTCAGGTTTATTTATTTATTTATTTATTTTGTCTGAGACAGATTCTCGCTCTGTCGCCCAGACGGGAGTGCAGTGGCCGGATCTCAGCTCACTGCAAGCGCCGGGTTCCCGCCATTCTCCTGCCTCAGCCCCCGGAGTAGCTGGGACTGCAGGCGCCCACCACCTCGCCCGGATAGTTTTTTGTATTTTTTGGTAGAGATGGGGTTTCACTGTTAGCTGGGATAGTCTCGATCTTCAGGTTTTCTTTATAGCAGTACTGCACTCTCCCTGTACCGATTATCTGTAATCATTTTAACACTGCTAAAAAGAATACCTGATACTGGGTAATATATGAAGGAAGGTTTTAATTGACTCAGTTCCTCATGGCTCAGGAAACTTAAAATCAAGGCAGAAGGCGAAGGAGAAGCAAGCATTTTCTTCACAAGGTGACAGAGAGAGAGTGGGGAAACCACCACTTTTAAAACCATCAGATCTCATGAGAACTCCCTCACTACCCCAAGAACATCGTGGGAGAAACCACCCTATGGTCCCATCACCTCCCACAAGGTCTCTCCATCTACATGTGGGGATTACAATTCGAGATGAGATTTGGGTGGGGACCAAAAGCCAAACCATATCAGATAGCAAGCCATACACCTAATTAGACACAGTTGCAGTGTCTATTCAGAAGCCAGTGGCCACACAGAGGAGGAAGTGGCAGCACATGGTCTCCAGCACATGGTCTCATGGAGACCAACTTCATGGTTTCCAGAGGACCTATGTAGGACATGCAGCATGTGGATGTCTCTGTACAAGGTAGGGTCTTGCAAGACCTGGCAAAGGCAACTGTTGCTGTGTCAGTTATTTTCTGCTTGGGCATATTCATAAAGAACTTACACAATCTACAGATTGCCATATAATGTAATGTTTGTGAAATAACATTTTATTTTGTATCAAAGTGTCAGTAAAACCATGTTGTTATCCTTGGCATGTGAAAAGGTTGCTTCACAAGGAGAAAGCTTAGCTAGGACGTAGGTATGTCTGAGGAATATCTTTGGTACAACCTTCTACCATGCTGGAAAAATGATTTCTTTACAGCCCACTGCCTGATACATTTAATGTCTTCTTATTGGAGATTTCTGATCTTGACTTTGGTAAAAGTTTATAATAGAACCATTTCCCTGTTAGTGCTAACTCATGAAATGTCTGATATGTATGAGATCTACAGGGAACAATTAAGAGGTGTACAGATGTCAGCCAGGTCAACCTTCCTTGAGAGACATTGCTGTATTCCTGAGAGGCAATGTGTGTTAAGCACTGAAAAGACAAATGCAGCCAAGAAGAAAGCATTCAAGGATGCTTCCAAAAGCTGGTCATCACTAAGGAGTGTGGCCAGTCTTGGAGAATTCCACAGGCAAAGCTAGGACTCAAAAACCACAAAGAGAGCTCAAATGCAGGTGTCAGCTTAAGAGCCAGGGGTTGAACTCTGAGAAAGAGTTATTTTTAAACTTAGCTGCAATTTGCACATATTAAAGTTCTGATGTGAATTTCTGACCTGTTCCCCAGTAGGTCAGAGATAATGAGTTAGAATGGAAATTAGACTCATTTTTCTATGGGTATATATATGTTGGGGGCAGGAGAGGAAAAAGTGGAATTTGATGTGCACATTGATTTTGGATATTCTTTAAGGAAGTTGGAAACTAGGAAAAGGATTTGGACTAAGAATGTATACTTGTAATTAAATTCTCCAAATTATAAAATATACTGAGACCCATCATCTACTTTAGAAAAATAGTTTTTCATTGCATTGCAATCCAGAATACCAAATTATCTCCCACTAAACATAACCACACCTGCAGTATGATTATTCTATGGAGAGTCTGTAATATAGGACATTTGTCTTTCTTTCTACTGCTAACCTCATGTAGAGTGATTCCTCTTGCTGGGCTACCGTACTTGAAGGCAGTGTGGAGCACATTATGTCAATACTAGAGAGCTAGCGCTCTGCCTGTACTCCTAGTCACAGTAAATGGATTCGGTATCTCTCACAGCTGCATCCCTTTTCATGATTCCCTCATATAGTGAAAGAATCATCTGTGGAAACTTCCCTCGACAGCCAGTCTTGCCTAGTGTTCCCCACACACTGATGCATTTGACAGATGCAGCTGCCTTAATGAAGTCCACAAACACCATTGACTGATCAACCCACTCTGCCCATCACAGCTCCCTCGGGTGCCTAGGGCACATTGCTGCACGGGCAGGCAATTCCCTGAATGCCCTGAAATTGCCGCTGCCTTGGCCAATGTGGGCCATTGGCATAGATGACTTAATATTTTGCTGCAAATTGGGTGTGAATGTAAGTGGTTACATGGACCATATGGAGACAGGCCTTTTTAATCTACAAGGATAATCCTCAGGATATTCATACAGCTGGAATATATAGCTTTTATAAAGCTAAATCCCAAATCTCTGAACCCACAACTGGGTCCTTGAAAATCAACATTACTGAAACAGGACTCAATATTTTTTCTTTAATGAGTTCCTTCTCTTGACTTCCCTCTTTGTATTTATTGCATCAACCAATCTCCCAGTTTTGAAAATTTGAGTTACGTTTGGTTATTTTATCTTTTTCTATCATCTAATCACTTCCAAAATTTGCTTAACAATAATAGTAACTGCTAACCCTCCTCTGTCTCCGAAATCTTCTGTTGCTCTTCATAGCCTACCAAAATACATTGTGTAGGTTTTTTTTGTAAAGACTCCAGAATTCAGAACTTTCTACATGTTGATAATTTGTATTTCTAGTCTTATTTTCTATGGCTCTGTTATACAATGAACATTTTTAATTCATCCTCCTTTTACATATTAATAATTCATTTGTTTCATTAGCCAAAGTATTTCTTGAATACTTATGATGACCCTGGGATTCTCTGAAGCATTTAAATACATGAATGTACAAGATACTGTAACCAGAAGGTCTGTGCCTAAAATCTAACTTCAGGACTCTGCTTCCTCTCCTTTTTCTATCCCTTCTTCTTGATTTTGACATTTGCCTTCATCAGATTGTGTGAAGATGCATAATTTTAAAGTAAACCACCATAAAGAGCATGCCATTATTTTTCTCTTTTTCAAGATTTATAGAGGGTCTATTATTGATGCCATGTTGAAAATGATCACTTAACATTTACCTCTTCCACACTAGACACTCGACTTCTGTATTCTCATCTCATTTAATTCTCACAACTCCATATGAGAGGTAGTATTGTGCCCTTTTCATAGGTGATTGAGATTCAGAGAGCTCAAATAAGTTCTTATATACAAAACAAATACCAGAATAATTAAATACTCTGAATATCAATTTTTATTGTTAATGCTATATCACATAGTTATAATCTATATTCAGTGTTCTTCCATTATGATGCAGTTTTCTCCAATGTTCACACAAGTGGTTTGAAGAGGTTTCAATGACTCATTTACATGATCTCAAGACATAATAAATGCTGTTGGCTAATCATCTGAAATTGACACAATTAAGCATCAGAAAGAATACCTGAATTAGGATAAAAAGTGAAATTGGGGCATGATGAAAGGCGCCCACTCACCAGTACCAGTACTAAATTGGGTCAAAGGTTAGTTTCCAGAAGTAGTTTAAATATGAAACTGATAACTTCTCATGTTTGTTTGATGCCTGGTGATATTTGTCGTAGGTATTTAAGAGAATACTGAGGAAGATATATACTTTTGAAATGCCTTTAATAATCACTTCCTGAATATGAAAAGGTCTGAATTCAATTGTTTTTTTTAGTCTCTTTGTTCTCTAGATTTCTTCTAGGTATTTTGTTTGCATTTGGACTAATCAGGGTAAGAACAGAATAAATGAAAAGAGAAAAACATGCTCATTATTTTATCTTATATGGATGAATTTAGCATGAAATATGTTATAATACTATGCATTACAAATGGATGAAAAATAGGGCTGGAAAGAAACTTTAGGTTTTAAAGATATTTTGACTGTTGTATTCAAGAAACAATGTTGATAAATTTTGAAGACATGTAATGCTATTAAAGTCCATTACTAAAAAAAAAAAGGGAAAGATAAAGGTTTTAAGATTTCACAATCTGTTAATAAAAAACACAAAACTCTATGATTAGAACTTAGGTTTGTCTGACTCTGAAGTCTGGGCTTTGAAGCAGTGCACTGCCCTGAATTTCTAGTCCTTCAATAATCAATTCTTAGAGACTGCAATCACCTTCTGGCTCCCTATTAATTATCATCTTAGCAGCCACAGACAGGAGCAGTATGCTGTTATGGTTTTCACAGCATGCACTATTGCCTTGATGCTTTTTAACCCAAGTAGTTCTTTATCCTGCAGCAGATTCTTTTCTTCCATCTGTGGCTGAGTAGTTTCAGAAATCCCCAGGAGAATTGCTGGCCGTGGCATTTGTGGATGTCAGTAATTAAGCTATCTACTCCAGCTGCAAGCTGTTTGACAACGTGGGTAGTGGAAGGCCACAGTCCTGTGCAAAGCCTGGTCGTAGTGAGAACAGAAAGGTCAAGTCTCCCTGGCTGGTTCATCATGCACTTGGGAGCTTGGCTTATCCAGGGTTCACTGAATGGTTTTTTCATCAGTCTTATATAATTTTTAAAAGAGTATAGTATTTGCCATAAGCCACCTGGCCTGTAAGTTGCTTTTAGGTCTTTACTGTGTCCGTACACAAAAACTGTTTTCTATTGCTGTTCCATTACACAAAATTATGCTGGGCACATTGTTGATTCTATTATAGGCCTGGAGTTTATTTTATAGCTTGTCCCTGGCCTGGACTGGGTTTGGTTTCATGTCACTCATAATTATGCATTTCCATAGTTTCTGTCAAAATCAATTCTGTCTACATCTTATAGAGAATATGTGTTATACACTTAAAAATTTTACTCTGTATCATTGAAGCACAACTATAGGAGTGAGAGCTTTCTATGAAGTAAATCCGGGATTATTTCACAATGTGTGAGGCTCTGTGCATCTTGTTTGCCTGTTTTAGGTGTTTTTGATAATGTACTCTTGCAGTAACAATTGAGATGTGTTTATGATTGGATTAGCAATCATGCTGATCTTTATATTATTGTATCTCCAACATCTAGTAAAATATCTGCATACAGTAGGTCCTAACACATATTAGGGATAAATGAATCAGTCTGTTGACCAAATATCACTGCTTTCATAATGCCTTTCCAGGTGTGGCTCCAAGTAGCTCCCAGTTTCTAATCTTTTCATTTTAACATGCAAGCTCCTTCCTTCATTTACTCAACATAAAATGTATTTCATGTTTACTATATGCCACTTTCCTCAAAGAGATCACATCTGGTGCATGTGAGAGAAAGGGAGAGATTGAAAAGAAGCATGCACGTGGATGGAGTATAAATAGACATGTCAACAGGCAATTACAATCCAGTGTGTAAATTAAGTACAGATGCAGTGCAGTGAAGGCAGAACACCAAACCCAAACCTAGACCTGTGGATGACTTCCTGAAAAGAGATCATTCTACTAGGCCTTTTTTTCTTTTCTTTCTGTCTTTCTTTTTTTTTTTTTTGAACTATTCAGAGCATGTGGATGACTTCCTGAAAAGAGATCATTCTACTAGGCCTTTTTTTCTTTTCTTTCTTTCTTTCTTTCTTTTTTTTTTTTTTTGAACTATTCAGAGCAAGGCGTGTGGATAGGAGAAAGGATTTTATGGCAGAGCAAAAAATACATAGAGGCGTGAGCACAGCGTGCAAGTAATGAGGTATGGCTGCTGGAGGGAAATGCTAAGTGAAGCCTAAAGCACTGCCGATTTCTGAAACGTCTGATCCCACCATATTCCTAGCCAGTATCATTTCCCTGCTGCCACAACTTCCTAAATGGTTTCTCTGGTTCTCTTCTATCTATAGTCTTTTTGCACAATAGCTGCCAGAGAAATCTTGTAAAAATGCAAATCATGTCCTTCCTTTGCTCAGAACTCTAAGTGGCTGACCATCATATTGGAATCAAATCCAAAGCTCTTAAAATGGCTTACAAGTCTCTGGATGCTCTGGCTCCTGCATTGCTCTCTGCTCTCACTTCCTATCAGCCTTCCCAGGCTCACTCCTCTCTAACCACGCACGAAACTTCTTTTCTCTTGAGGGAACCAAACACCCTTCAACTCAGGACTTTTAGATTTGTTGCTCTCCCTTCTTAGAACATTATTACCCCACATATTCTCAAGACCTGTTTGATGCTCAAGTGCCACTCAGAAAGATCTTACCTTCCTGTACTACCCAAAATTGTACCCATCTTTTATTCTCTTGCCATTTTTTTTAAGCCTAACAGTCTACCACTACCTGTCATTGCATTCAATACATGTTTGTTTATTGCCTGTTCCCACCTCACTAGAATGTATACTCTATGAAGAAAAGGACGTTGCCTGATTTGCTCATCATTTTAGCTCTGGTTCCTAAAACGGTGTTTGACATATAGTGGACACTTAGCACACATTTGTATAATAAATGTATAAATGAATGGGCATTTGGTTTTTTAAAGAGCTCTTCCTTTTACATAATTATTATGTAGACTAAAGCTTGAAAATTAAGGGACTAAAGAAGTTGGATTTTATCCTGAAGGTGATAAGGACTGGCTGAAGAATTCTCAGTAGGGGAGTGATGTGACCAGACTCGCGTGCTAGAAAGGTCACTCTGTCAGCTGGGAGGAAGGTAAATAGAAAGCTGTGGAAGCAATCCAGGCAAGCAATTATGAAGGTGGAACAGATAAGTGAAAGTGGTAAAAGAGGAGACACTTTTGAAAAAGTGATGAAGTCACTTCATTCAGGTGATGAAGTCAACAGGTCACCCACAGATAAACAGGTACACCGGTGAAGAAAAGTAGAAAATGTAGGGTGAGGGGTTTGTTCAGGACCTTCCTAGTTTTAACATTGAAAGTCCTGCACCCTGAGAAAATCTACAGTCCCCGGTAAACCCAGAATGGTCGGTCACTTTAAAAAGTCAAAGATGTTTATGGAAAATAATTTGTTCCTCCAACTTCATCTCTATAGTGGCAATTCCGGCGTGATTATTACATTCTTTATGATCCACTTCAAAACCCGTGTTACCCTAAGTGTTCTTTACCTTAACCTCCCAACCACCCCACCCCCACTACTTCCTTCCTCTTCTGAAGGAACACAGTGTCTGTTCTTAATCTCTCATAGAACAAGTGAACCAATCTGTTTTGTATAATACATTCATTGACTACTTTGCCCATTCACCTTTTAAACTCAAGTCCATGCAGGTCATGACCATGGTTTATTCATCCTGCTGTTGCCAGCAAGCCACGTATCACAGCTATGAATCTGTTTGTTGAATAAATTGATGCAGGCAAGTGTACGTGCTCTAAGTTTGGGGAAACATGGGTGAGGGCTGACAATGTTGATGCTTACTTGGGTAAAGGAAATGGTGTGATTAAATGCTCATGGCTATCTGAAAACATTAATGAAGGACATGCTAACCACACATTACCAAACAGGGAGTAGAGAAAAGAACAGTTATTATCCACAGACCTGGTTTGCAGCACAGCCAGAACATACACATCTGGTCCACCTGAAGCTGCTTTGTGTGCCATCTTGGACTCATATGCTCTAAGTTTTCAAAGGGGGTAGGAAACAATTCAGATAAACAGGAAAATGTGTTCTAAACCTATGCATATACAGAGTGAAAAATACCACATGGCAGTATAGGACTTTCACCAGTCATGTTGGATAATAATTTGAGCCATAATTTGTAAATAGAAAGTACCTGGAGAATTACTTTTTTTTTTTTTTTTTTTGAGACGGAGTCTCGCTCTGTCGCCTGGACTGGAGTGCAGTGGCCAGATCTCAGCTCACTGCAAGCTCCGCTTCCTGGGTTTACGCCATTCTCCTGCCTCAGCCTCCCGAGTAGCTGGGACTACAGGCGCCCACCACCTCGCCTGGCTAGTTTTTGTATTTTTAGTAGAGACGGGGTTTCACCGTGTTAGCCAGCATGGTCTCGATCTCCTGACCTCGTGATCCACCCATCTCGGCCTCCCAAAGTGCTGGGATTACAGGCTTGAGCCACCGCGCCCGGCCGAGAATTACTTTTTACATGATGTTACATTTTTGGCAAATATCACATTAATACTGAACTCTGTCATGATTTCTGGCATTCTAATGAAGGGATATTTGTACATATCTGAATCCATATTCCTTCAAGCCTCAGTTCTTATGTTTTGAACTTGGTGTTATATTATTCCCTGTGGCTGAATGTAAGCCTGTGAATTTATGCATGCAAACCAATTGACAACTTGAATTTGGTTTTGAAAGCAAAGGCCAGGGTGGTTGGAGTCATCTGTTATGACTTAAATAGTACTCCTGTCAAAACACCTCACACAAAGTAGAAATCACCCAGGAACTTCAGATCCAACATTCAGGCTCACAAGGAAAGGATATAAATAGTATAGTCTTCTTGAATATTTTAAGGAATGGGGACTGCATGTTCCCTTTGTTAAGATGCTTTGACATCAGGTGATCAGATATGACTTCCTTAAACACAGCCAAGAGAGACCCCTGCATTAAGTAAAGCCAATGTCCTATTTTTTGATACCAGTTTCTTCCCACAGCCAGTCTGCTAATATTTTCATGCTTTCCTCTTCTGAAATGGGAAAAGGTAATTTATTTTTTATCGATATTCATTTTTCATTGTAGTAATTCTCTAAACACAGAATTTAAAAAATCCCAGTGTCTCTGGGGCCTCCTATTGGGAGGATATAAGTTCAAGGACTCAAGGAAAAACAAATTTTCCAAAAAATATATTTCAGTATTAGAATGAATCACCTTGACATAACAGTAGGTTCAATAATAAACCAAGTTTTATTTGTTCCATAATAAATCACGTTTCAGGCAATAGAATGTCATATGATCAAGACACAAATACATGTGGGATGATCCTTCAGATCTATACTAGTCCCAATTTATATTCTAAAAAATCTGCAAATATTCATAGAAGCATCCTTAAAATTAAATCATTAGGACCAATCGTACCTCCTGATCCAAAAGAGTATCCTTCTTCAACACAGAAAATATTATTTTTCTTTTCACAGTTCTTCAAATTTTCTATTTTCTAGCATATTCTGTTCACTAAGGTATAATAACAAGAATGTGACAATATTTTGTAATACACAGATTTTTAAAAATGAAAGAATGAAAATTCCAGTCCTGAGTCAGAGACACTAAACACTCACTCTTCATACTCATACAAAAGCTAGAATCTACATTATCAATTTGTTATTATATTTACCTAATACCTTTATTTTCCAGGCAGTTCTGCTTGGAAGGATATAAATGTATTCCATGGCTTTGTGCCCAAGGATTCAGTGAGTAAATCACATAATGTTTTAGTGCAATACTCTTTGGAAAAACGATGTAGTAGCTTTAGCTGGAGACTCTGCATGGCCAAGTGGACTGGTCTGGAATTTGCACCACAATGAGGAAAGTGACAAATGATCTATCACTTCTGACTTACGTATCTCCTGTCCTAAGATTTGAGCATTGTTTTAGCTATTTTGCAGGGCTCAAATATGAAGTAGTGGCACATATCTCTGCTGTACTCACTGAAGCTCTTTCACAAGGATGACAATTCCTTGACTGTGTAGGCAGCTTTATAATCCAAAAAGTTGCTTCTGGGCCATTATGTCCTTTGCACGTTGCCACATACCTGGATAAATATCTCCATTCTCATTTTATAAATGGGAAACTGAATCTCTTAGTGGTTATCTTGACTAAACACAGTAAACATTCAGGTTTTTTAGCATGAGTATGGAATGTGTTATTCTTTGCTATTTGGTAATGATACAATAGGCAGGACATTGCTTACAAATTTTTAATGTATTTTATACTTTATAAATATGATTATATTTAATATCTATATAGTAAAAGTATAATTAAATTGGTAAAATTGGGACGCTACATGTACAAAGTTCAAATAAAAAATGTTTTGAAGAAATCTTACACCTAAAGTCTTCAGTACATTGTGCTAGACACAATGTTGACATAGATGGTGCTAATGAGGTCTAGATTGTGATAAAACAATGATAAACTCTTCATCCTAACTTCTAATTTTTACGAAGCTGACATTTCTGTATAAACGTCCACAAGATATTTTCCTAAAACAATAGAATAATACTTAATGAAACTGTTTACTTCTTCACAGTATCTAAATAGCAAATATTTTGGAAGTTTCAACTGAATACTTCCCCTACTCCCTCTTCCAAGAGCGTTGACTCTTCGTTAGTCAATTGGGCAACTGAGTTGGGGAAGAGTTTAGGAGAAAGTGATGACTCTGCAGTGCCATGCAGAGAAAAGGTATAATGAAATGAATGATCTTTTTAAAAATTTTTTTTTAAAGTCCATCTTTGACTTTGTGCAGAGTTCTCAGATTGTATTTCGCCTTTCTCGTCACAATCGAATCCCTTACGAGCACAGACAAAATTCTGTCAAGGTAATGTCTCACATTTCAAAATCAGTCAACACACACTTATTAAATGTCACTGTGTGCAAAGCACAGTACATAACTGTTGTCACAGTGTCTCAAAAGAAATTATCACTTTTTTTGCACGTGTTCAATATACTTTTGCTGAAAGGAGAAACACTTCTATGCAAAAAAATCTACTTACACAGCTCTGTGTTTATGTAATATACTCAATTACTAATTTTCAGTTTTCTCAGTGAAATGATCAAGCCACTCAGGTATTAAAGGTAAATATTAATTACATAGTAGCAAAATGTTTGATTTTGGCCTGCAAGATATTAAAAAAAAAAAAAGAAAAACAGAGAAATCTATATGCCATATACTGAAAATGTCAATCCAATGTTTTGAAATATTTACAACTGCTCTCTAAGAAAATGATTAGGTTGAAATACCTGAGGCACTTTCAGAAACTTTACAGTGGAGTGGAAGTACAGAGGACTAAGAACAATCCTGTCCTAAAGGCAATGTGAGAATGCGAAGTAACTTTTCTACAATTACCTCATGACATTTTACATATTTTTCCGGATTGATTCAAGTCTCCCTTGTTGTTGTAAGAAAGAAAATTACACAATTTGCCAGGAGAAGGTCTTAGGTAAGATTGTCCTAGAAACACAGGTTGCTTGAGGACTAGGTAGACTCTAGAGAATCAACCCATTTTAAAAGAGGCATTTGCAGTGGTTTTCTCATATGAAATAATCCTCCATTCGTAACTGTTACTATTGTTGCTTCTGTTTAATTGAAGGTAAAAGTATTATTTTTAAGGTATGCAACAAAAGATAATTTTTCTGCATGTGTTTTTGCTGATTTACTAATATCCTTCATGAAAATCTTTTGTTCTCAGAGACTCCCATTCTCCATTGTATAGTTGGCAATATTTTAATCCTTCCAAACTAGACCTCAATAACGTTTCCTCTGTGGAGACCTTCTGGGATCTTCTCCAGTGTTTGACTCAGTCATTAATTTCTCTAGGATTTCATAACACTCCATACCCATCTCTATCAATGCTAACTCATGTGTAGTCCACATACATGACTGTCTCACCTCTTGGAGGCCCTTGGAAGGCAAGGCCCACTAGAGAAGTTACCTGAAACCATGTGTTGGCTAGACAAATAAGTGAATACATCATCCCATTCAGGAGTAAATTGCATATGTATTCTTATCACCCCCTTCAATTGGGCTTTCTCTGCGAAGACCCTGCTTCCCATGTTGCACATGGTTTACCACATGCATCAAGAGATTAGAAACATTAAGCAGGTGACAAATATCAACAATGAACTGGGGATTTATTGTAATCAACCAGTATGCTCGGCCTTGTAATTGCTCAGAGCTTTTTGCTCCATAATTATATGGTTGCCTCAGTGTAGCCATTCAATGATGTTATAATTAGTGAGTGATTAAAGCATTTGCCGAGATGCTTTAGAGCATGAAACATGTGCAGGTTGAACACGAGGACTGGTAAACTACTTAGTCAACAGTTTTCTAAAAACATTTCAGCGGATCCTTTTCAAACCTCAGCAATTGTAAATCCCTTCTTGGCTTGTGGACTCTGCATCTTATTCCACAAGTTGTTTTGGGAACTGTCCTAAGAATGGAATAGTACCATCCGAGTGCTGCCAGATACTACTTCTTCCGCCCACCCCACCTGTACTTCCACATATGCCATTCATCTACTTCCAAAATAACTATTCTACATAGAAATTGCCAGTTCACAGAGAAGTTCCACAAATAAAATTTGTGATTTTATTTGATGTGTGAGGTGGATTCTTCAGAGCATCAGCTCCAACTTAGAGATGGAGAAAAGGCTCAGTGTTTAAGCCACTTGCCTTAGTTTAAATGCCTGTTGGCAAAATAGATCTGTTTCAAACCTGAGCCTCTTCAGAATCTAAAATGAGTGCTCTTTACAATGTGCTTCATGTAAAATGGGACATGTCAAAAGCAGAAAAAGAGGGAGCACAGGGTGCCTTTTGGGAGAAAAAGGAAAAAATATATAAAATGTAAAAGCAGAGTAATTGCTGAGAAAAAGTGATAAGGAGTGTTGTTGATACATAAGAAAATAGTTTCAAAATTCTGAGTACTAATCAATGCATAAACATCTACTGGATGCTGTAACATACTCTTGTGTAAGAATTTCCTGTTTTGTAAGAGGACAATCTTAGCAGTACCGAATGATAAGCTTGGAATGCTTACTAATCTGCATGGAAGATTACATAACTGAAATAATCCATATTAAACACTTAAAATAGTGCCAGATACACCATAACCCCCAATGACTGAGAGCTGTTAGAATGAAAGAAAGAGAGACAGCAAGCTTGTGAGTGAGAAAGAGAGAGAGAATGAATTCAGGTCCACATGAAGAAGAATAAAAGGAGTTTGAGAGGAGAAATGGGGCCCTGCCCACGCTGTGCTGCCCAAGGGAAGTATGAGGACTCATAAACTCAGTGGGTCATGTTCTCGGGGCCAGGACACAAATTCTCTGTTGCAGTGATAGATGGTCCCTGCGTGCCTAGTCTGTGGCCATTGAATGTGGGACTCCAGTAGTTAAGCCCTCTTGTTCTGATTACATCCTTTGTAAGTTTAAGATTTGTTTTCCCTCATGGCCAGGGAGATGCTGCTCTCCAAATGCCAGCACGTGCACGTCAGTCCAAAAGTCATTTACTTTGGCACTATAAATTTAAAAAATAGCATTCTTAGTTGTGCATTTCCATAGTGATAACTGGTTTGTAACTCATGCTTTATTGGCCTCTTGTTCTTCCCTGTCTCACTGCCACATTCCCTTCCTGGCATTTCTTTCCAAATTAACTAGTTACCCTGTCATGCCTCTCTTGGCGTGTGCCCCTGGGAGAACCCAAACTATGACAATCACCATGCTTCTGCCTGTCTCTCCTCTGCATCTCATCTTGGCTTCCTTCTCTTAGACTACTCCACATGGTGGGAGACATGGCCACCAGCAGGAGTGATATCATGTACATATCAGTCATGATGCGGGGAAAAAGACAGCTGTCCTTTCAACTCTAGTTCAGAAAAGTCCTGGGAAGAATTCTTGTCTGTCATGAAGTTGCTATCAAGGGAGGTAGAGTGCTTTCTTTTTCTGGCCTAGTAAAAACCAGACAAGGAGGGGCAGGGTACTGTAACTAGCAGCCCTATTAGAAACTCAGAGTGAATGAGGAGCAATCCGCTAAAGGAGGAAAAGGAGAATCGCTATTACCAAAGAGATGAAGTATGAAGATGGCTGAGTAGAAGCCCCTAGCACTTGTCTCCCTCACGAAGACAGCCAGACATCAAATGAGCAAAAACATTTTGGTGAAAATAACAGAGCGCTGGAGTGCACTAGAGAAGTGGCAGAAACCCTGGTGAACCTAGAAGCTGAGGGTGGTGACATAGAGAATGTAAGGAAACATGGACCTCCGCCACCCCATCCCCAAGTGGGAACAGCTGGAAACCAGGAGGAGCTGCTGCTTATGGAGAAGAGGTAAGCAAGGGGGGATCCCAGCAGACCCCATGAGTACCTTGTATACCATCAGTGGGGTGAACTGCAGTCCTCACAGACACTAAGCTCAGATGAAGGGGCTGCCTGGAGTCCACACAGCTGTGATGCCCCCAGAGAAGGAGCTGACACTGTGTCCTACCCTCTGTGGCCTGCATAGCTAATGAACCACACCATCTCAGAACAGGAGCTATGGCTGGAGGGTGTCTTGCTCTGGGGGTGAGCAGCCATGACTTCCATTCATCTCTGAGGGTAAGTCACCATGGAAGCATCCCAAGCCTAGCTGTGAGCAGCTGTTATACCCTTCCCTGTGGGGCCAAGTGGAGGGGGAGCTGCTTTACCTATCCCTCTTCCTCCTCAGGCTAGAACTGGGGTGTCACCCTGCCTCCGGGACAAACGGTACCTTGGTAGCTCAGAGCAGTTACACCTTCCTAGTGCCTAAGATGAAGCAGTGTTCTGCATCCCAGGGAAACAGGGAAGGACCACCAGAATATTCACGCCCTCCTCAGACCTGAACCGAAGTGTCACATTGCCTCCTGGGGAATTTGTGCCCTGGCTGAGCTGAGCAGCTGTGCATCCCAGGGCTGAGATGATAAGGGACTCTATTCTAGCGAGACAGAGCAGTGCCTAACACCACACGTTACAGGTCAAACAACTCTAGAACCTGCTTCCTCGGAGCTGGACAGACCCTCTAGAGTCTGAACTATTGAGACACCCATCTCTTGGGGGAATGGAGTCATTGTGATGATGTTCCCTGTTCTCCCAGGGCCTAGATGATAGCTGTGCTTTACCATTCTGGGGTGCTTTCTGCTGCAGCACCTGGCCTTGCTGAATCTGGAACACTGCTGAGACCCACCATCACAAGGCCTAGAGTCTCTAATACATGGTGGCTCGTGCCCTGGAACCAAGTTGCTACTGAACCCTATTAGCTCAAGTTTCCAAATTTGCAGCCATACCCTGCTTGCCAGGCCCAAAGTTCCAGAGCACATCTTCCCCAGAGTCTGGTCAGTGCTATGCCTTGCCCCTAGGCCAGGGGTAGAGCTACAACGACAAGCACCCCAGGCACAAGCTGCTAGGGAGTGCTTCAGTCAAATTCTGGCTCTATGGGAACCATACATCCAATCCTGCCACAGACAGCAAAACTGTACCCCAACACACAGCTGCCACAATAGTTTTGTGAAATTCTGAGAAGGATGCCAGCCTCATAGCCACTTCAAACACCTGAGCCTGGAACCCAGCACTGCTGAAGTTGTCTTTAGGCCATGTCAGACCCAATACCAGGAGGGATGTACTCAGCCAAGTCTCCCCATCATGTTGCCACAAGAATAGAAGAACCTCAAAAGCCACTTTTGAGGTTGACACTGAGAAAATTAACAACTTACGCCACTACTGCTGCTGCCCCAACCTCTAAACCCCAGACCGTTGAGTTACTGCTGATATTGAATGCAGCTGAAGAAGCTTCATGTAGACTGTACTACTATATCTTTGACTATATCTACTGAGAAACAGAGTCACTACACCCTGCCCAACAGCAAAGACCCAACTGCAGGTGAAAGTCTTTTTCTGTGAAATTCACTCTGGAAAGTTTAAAAGAGGCAATTGTTCCACAAGATGCACAGACATCAATGCAGGGACATGAGAAATATGAAAAAGCAAGAAAATATGATACCACAAAAAGAATATAACTCTTGTAACAGATCCTGGTAAAAAAAAATAATAAACTGCCAGAAAATAATTTCAACAGAGTCTTAAGGAAATTCAACAAAATACAGACAGGTATTTCAATAACATCAAGAAAACAGTTCACAATATGAATAAACTCAAAGACATGGAAATTATAACAAAGAAACAGAAATCCTGCTGCTGAAGAATTTAATGAATACAAGTAAAATAGATAGGTCCAATAGCAGGATTGATTAAGCAGAAGACAGTATCTGTGAACTTGAAAATAGGTCATTCGAATTCACCCAGTCAGAGAAAACAAAAGTGAAGCCTACAAAACTTATGGGTCACTATTAACTGAAATAATATTGGTGTTATGGAATAAAGGAGAGAAAAAAGATATAAAAAACTAATGAAATAATAGCTGCAAACTTCCCAAGTCTTAGGAGAGATCAAGAAAGCTTGAAGGTTTTCAAGTGGATTAAATGAAAAAATATTAATCCTAAGACACATTATAGGCAAACTGTCAGAAATCAAAGACATAGAATTCTAAAAACAGCAAGTAAAAGTCATCATTAGACTAATAGCAGATTTCTACATAGAAGCCTTATCAGGAGAAAATGGGATGATTTATTCAATATGCTGAAGGGAAAAGAAATCTCTCAAGAGTACTATATCCAGCAAAACTATCCTTTAGAAATGAAGGAGAAATGATCTTTCTCACACAAGAAAATGCTAAGGGAATTCATCACCAACCACTAGGTTGGCCTTACAAGAAATGCTCAGATAAGTTCTACATCTGCAATAGAAAAATCAATAACTCTGATGAAAACAAGCAAAAGTATAAAAGTTACTGGTATAACAGATACACAAAAGTGAAAGAAAAAACAAACTTTAGTGCTATAAAAATCACCAAATACCTAGGAATAAATTTAACCAAATAAGTATAAGAATTTATAGGGAAAACTATGAAACACTAAAGAAATTGAAGAGGACACAAAAACATAGAAATAGCATTCCATGTTCATAAATCAGAAGAAATATTGTGAAATTGAACGCACTACCAAAAGTGATCTACAAATTCAATGTAATTCCTCCCAAAATACCAATAATTCTCTCCCCAGAAATGGAAAAAACAGTTCTAAAATTTGTATGAAACCATACAGGATCTCGAATAAAGCAATTCTGAGGAAAATGAACAAAACTAGACCATCACACTGTGATACTTTAAAAACGTACAAAGCTAAAGCTATAGTAACCAAAACAGCATGGTGCTGGCATAGAAACAGACATAGATCAGTGGAACAGAATAGAGAACCCAGAAATAAATTCTCATATCAACAGCCAACTGATTTTGCAGATTTTCAACAAAGGCCCCCAAAATACATGATTTGGCTCTGTATACCCACCCAAATCTCATCTCGAATTGTAATCACCAGATGTTGAGTGAGGCACCTTGTGGGAGGTGATTTGATCACGGAGACAGTTTTCCCCATGCTGTTCTTATGATACTTAGGGAGTTCTCATGAGATCTGTTGGTTTAAAAGTGGCAGTTTCCACCCTCCACCCCCCATCACTGCCTTGTGAAGAAGGTACTTGCTCTTCTTTCACCTTCTGCTATGATTATAAGTTTCCTGAGACCTTTCCAGCCAAGTGGAACTGTGAGTCAATTAAACTCCTTTTTTAAAATAAATTACACAATCTCAGGTAACATCTTTATAGCAGTGTGAGAATTTACTGATACAAAGAATTGGTATCATCAGAGTGTGGTACTGCTACAGAGATAACCTGAAAATGTGGAACTGGGTAACAGGCAGAGGTTGAAACAGTTTGGAGAGCTCAGAAAAAGACAGGAGGATGTGGGAAAGTTTGGAACTTCCTCGGGACTTGTTGAATGGCTTTGACCAAAATGCTGATAGTGATATGGATGATGAAGTCCATGCTGAGATGGCCTCAGTGAAGGTCACTCTTGCTACACTTTAACAAAGAGACTGGTGGCATTTTGCCTCTGCCCTAGAGATCTATGGAACTTTGAACTTGAGAGGGATAATTTAGGATATCTGGTGGAAGAAATTCCTTAGCAGTAAAGCATTCAGCAGGTGACCTGGCTGTTCCTAAAAGCCTAAGCTCTTTGCATAAAGAGATAGTCATAGTCTAAAAAATGGAACTTAAAAAGGAAGCCAAGCATAAAAGTTTGAAACATTTGCAGCCTGACCATGTGGTAGAAAAAAACCTATTTTTCTGGGGAGGAATTCAAGCCTCTTGCAGAAATTTGCATAAGTAATGAGTTGAATGTTAGTAGGCAAGACATTGGGGAATATATCTCTAGGGCATATCAGAGACCTTCATGGCAGGCCCTCCCATCACAGACTCTGAGGCCTAGCAGTAAAAAATGGTTTCATGGGCTATGACCAGGGCCTTGCTGCTCTGTGCAGCATTGGGACTTGTTGCCCTGTGTTCCAGCCACTCCAGCTCCAGCTATGGCTTAAAAGGGGCTAAGGTACAGTTCAGGTCCTTGCTTCAAAGGGTGCAAGCTGCAACCCTTGGTGGCCCCATGTGGTGTTGGGCTTGTGGGTGCACAGAAGGTAAGAGTTGAGGTTTTGGAACCTCCACCTAGATTTCAGAGGAAGTATGGAAATGCCTAGATGTCCAGGCAGAAATCTGCCACAGGAGTGGAGCCCTCATGGAGAACCTCTATTAGAGCAACAGCCGAGGGAAAATGTGGGGTTGGAGCCCCGACACAGAGTCCCTGCCGGGGCACTGCCTAGTGGAGCCGTGAGAAGAGGGCCACCATCCTTCAGTCCCCAGAATGGTAGATCCACTGACTGCTTGTACCATGTGTCTGGGAAAGCCTCAGACCCTCAACAACAGCTCATGGAAGCAGCCATGGAGTCTATACCCTGCAGAGTGCAGGGACAGCTACCCAAGGCCATGGGAACCCACCTCTTGCATTGGCGTGCTGTGGATGTGAGACATGGAGTCCAAGGAGATTTTGGAGTTTTAAGATTTAATGACTGCCTGACCAGGTTTTGGACTTGCATGGGGCCTGGAGTCCCTTTGTTTTGGCTAATTTCCCCCATTTGGAACATTTTACACAATGCCTATACACCCATTATATCTCTTGGAAGTAATTAACTTGCTTTTGATTTTACAGGCTCATAGGTGGAAGGGACTTGCCTTGCATCAGATGAAACTTTGGACTTGTATTTTTGAGTTAATGCTGGAATGAGTTAAGACTTTGGGGGACTGTTGGTGAAGGCATGATTGGTTTTGAAATGTGAAAAGAGGGGCCAGGAGCAGAATAAAATGCTTTGGCTCTGTGTCCCCACCCAAATCTTATCTGGAATTATAATCACCACGTGTCAAAGGAGGTACCTGGTGGGAGGTGATTGGATCATGAGAGTGATTTACCCATGCTGTTCTTATGATAGTGAGCGAGTTCTCATTAGATCTGATGGTTTTAAAAGTGGCAGTTTCCACCCACCTTGTGCCGCCTTGTGAAGAAGATGCTTCTGTACATATAATGTATAGTGATCAGGTCATGATAATTAGCATATCAACAAGCTTAATATTTATCATTCATGTTGGGTATGTTCAATATCCTCTTTCTGGCTAATTGAAACTATTATGTTATTAACTTTTGGTTTCACTAATTTTTAAACAAATTATGTTTCAGTTCAGTTTTCTATTTTACTTATGTGTGACCCAAAGGGTTTTTTTTTTTTTTATTTTCTACTTCTTTTGGTTTTAGCAGTTTTTCTGTTTTTACTTTTAAAATATAACCTGTAATCATTAATTCAAGACCTTTTGTCTTTTCTAATGTAGGCATTTAGTGCTATAAATTTCCCCTTATGTATGATTTCAGTAACATTTTGCAAATTCTGATATGTTGTTTTCATTTTCATTCAGTTTAAAATATTCTCTAATTTTTCTCTTTTTTTTTGACTCGTGTTGTTTGGAAGTTTTTTTTTTTTATTTTTGAGAATATTTCCAGATACCTTTCTGTTACTTATTTCTAATTTTAATTTCATTATGGTTAGAGAACATATTTTATAACCTGTATCATTTTAGAGCTATTTACTATTGTTTTATCACCCAGAATGTAGTCTATCCTGGTAAATATTGTATTTTTTTTTCAGAAAATAATCTGCTTTCATTTAGTAGTATCCTATGAATGTCAAATAAGTTTATTATTCAAATCTTCTATATCCCTATGAATTTTCTGTCTACTTGTTCTATTATTTATTGAGACAGGGTACTGAATGCTGAGTATTAATTGTGGCTTCAGCTCTTTTCTCTTGTGTCTATTGAGTTTTAATTTTTGTCTCATGTAGCTCTGATAAAAGAAGTATAAACGTGTAGGAGTGCTATGTCCTTTTTGATGAATTGGCTTTTTTATTAATACAAAATTATCTTCTTTATAATTTCTGTTAGTATTTATTGATTTGAAATAATATAGCCACTTCAGATTTACTTTTGTATGTGCTCACATGACATATCTTTTTCTATTATTTTAACCTATTAGTATATTGCATTTATGAGGGAAGTGTATTTTCTGTGGGGCAACATCTAGTGAGGTCTAACTCTTCATTCAGTCTAAGAATTATCTGCTTTTTAACTGGTTTATTTTCAAAATTTATGTTTTAGGTTATTGTATGATTACTCTTAAGTTATCATTTTCCTGTTTTATTTGTATTTTTCTTATGTCTTTTTCCCCTTGTCCTATTTTTTCTGCCTTCTGTTTAATTAACTGGATATGTTTTAGTATTTTATTTCTTTTGTTAGCTTATTAACTCTATGTTTTGTTATCTTGACAGTTGATTTGGAGTTCACAGTATGCATATTTAGCTTATTATAATCAACTTTTGTGTGATATTCTACCAATTCACATATAGTTTAGGAACCTTATAATAGTATACTTCAGATTCTCCCCATGACATGCTATTGTTGGCATACATTTTACTTTTCCATAACTTACAAATTTCAACTTATGGTATTATTATTTTTGTTTAAATAGTTAGTTATCTTTTAAAGGGATTTAAATAATAAAAACTTTACCCTTATAATTGCCTTTCTTAGTGCTTTTCATTAACTTGTGTAGAATCACATTCCCATTTGGTATCATTTTTCTTCTGCCTAAAGAACTTCCTTTAACAATTTTAAGAGTGCCGTTTTGCTATTTAACAAATCTTTCAGCTTTCGGTGTCTGAAATGTCTTTATTTTATCTTTATTTTTGAAAGATATGCTCACTGATTATACAATTCTAGGATGACAGGATTTTTTTTTTTTTTTTTTTTTGAGACGGAGTCTGGCTCTATCACCCAGGCTGGAGTGCAGGGGCGCGATCTCGCCTCACTGCAACCTCCGCCTCCGGGTTCATGCCATTCTCCTGCCTCAGCCTCCCGAGTAGCTGGCACCACAGGCGCCCACCACCATGCCAGGTTAATTTTTTGTATTTTTAGTAGAGACGGGGTTTCACCGTGGTCTCAATTTCCTGACTTTGTGATCCGCCCGCCTCGGCCTCCCAAAGTGCTGAGATTACAGGTGTGAGCCACTACGCCCAGCCAGGATTTTTTCCTTTTTCTTTGAGCACTTTAAAATGATCTTCCACTATCTTCTCACTTGAACTATTTTTGAGGAGAATTCTGATGTTATATTTACTTTTTTTCTTATGTACAATAATGTGGCTACTTGTGAGATTTTTTCTCTTTATTATCAGTGTGAGCAATTGGATATTATGTGTTTTATTGTCTTCAGGAAAACTTGGAGTTTGTTGAGCTTGTATCTGTAGATGTATAGTTTTTATCGGTTTGGAAACTTTTTAGCCAGTATGTCTTAATTTTTTTCTCTCTACTTTGAGAGCTACACCTATGTGTATATCAGGTTGTTTGAAGTTATTTCTGACAACTCACTGATAGTCTTCATTTTATTAATTCATATTTTCCTCTGTGTGTTTCATATTGGGTAGTTCCTACACTATGCCTTAAGTTTTACTAATTTTTACTTTTGCAGTGTCTGATCTATTACTTATTCTACCCACTGTATCTTTTAGGTGTTGCAGATTTTACCTCTCAGTTTGATTTGGGTGTTTATAGCTTTGATGTCTAAGTTTTTTAACATAAGGAATGCCATTATAGTGAATTTTTAAAGGCTCTTCTCTGCTAATTCTAACATCTATATTCTGGGTTGGTTTTGATTTATTGATTATTCTCCTTATTATAGACAATGCTTGTCTGCTACTTTACATGCCAAGTAAACTTTATTTGGATACAAGACATAGTATATTTTACCTTATTGGGTGCTGGGTGTTTTTGTATTCCTGTAAATCTTCTTGAGCTTTGTTCAGGAATGAAATTAAATTCCTTGGGGAAAAAAAAAGTGAATTCTTTCGAATCTTGTGTATATTTTGTAGGAGAGACTGGAGAAGTGGTTTTTCTAGAAATAATTATTTCCTACTACTGAAACAAGACCCTTCTGAATGCACGGCCCCGTGCCCTATGAATCTTGAGTCATCCAGTCTGGCTGGTACAAACAGGTGCTATTCCTGGCTGTATGTGGGCATCAGGCACTAGTGCCTTTAATTATGAGTAGGTGCTTCCTTCATTGGCCTGAGGTAGTTTCCTCACACTGACAGGCTGCTCAGTGCTGTGCTGAATACTTGAAGTGGCTCTTCTGCAGGTCTCCAGAGCTTTCTTTCTGTGTATAAATCTCTTCTCTTTGGTACTGTATCCTGTGAACTCTAGTTTCCCGTTCTTCCTAAAATCTCAGCTCCATCCCCTCAAGTCAGGCAATCTGCTGGGCCTTACCTGGGCTCTCCTTGCCTGTGCTACAATCTTAAAACATTCTCAAGCCAATACGCTGTGGCAGTGATGATAGCAAGGTTCGTCTCATTTGTGTCTGGTGTTTTTCAAATCCTTATTTTTTATATGACCTTGTTTCCTGCCCTCCTTCCTTCCACCCTTCTTCCTTTTCTTGTTTGCACTTTCATGAGTTTATTACTCTACCTTGGCTAGAAGAAAAATCCCAATGAACCATTTTCTTTGCTTGATTTTCTTTTTAATCTTCCCTATTGTTGCGTTGTTTTTTAGGATATTACTTTCTGATCCTTTATTTGTTATCACTTTTGGCCAGTTTATTCTACTTTTTATTTTCTTAAATTCTTGATACTTTTTATTTTCTTAAAATCTTGATATGGATGCTTGGCTTATTTTTAATTCTTTTCTAATGTAAGCATTCAATAACATTTTGTTTATATACATCATGTTTGTTGTTCAGCAGCAAATGTTTTCTAATTTCCATTATGATTTCTTTCATCAATGACTTATTTTGAACTTTAAAAGATTATCAGATATATTCATGTTAATAACATTTTTGTTTCTAATTTAAATACACTTTTGACCAAAAAAGTCTTCATGGTTAAAATGTTTGTGGAATAGTTGGTTTTCTTTGTGACTTAATTTTCGTTTGAGTTCTTTGTTGATTATAAAAATTGGATCTAAATGATTTGATGAATGTTTAGTTAAATAAAACTAAACATTATAAACATTGTATTGTTTTAGTACGTTACTCTGTGTACTTAATATTGATCATACAGTAAAATAATTGATAAAACAGATTCTGATCTACTAAGTTTAGTAAGAACACACTTCACTTATTCCATGGTATCATCTTGAATTATTATGTTAATTTTAACTTTTCAACAGAAAAAAACAGAATACAAATTTAAATGCCACAATAATAAGATAGGATGACTATTAACTTATTACTACATATGTATATGTTGCATGGGATTCCTCTCATAAGAGTACAAAGCAATTTCTCTTGGAGAAGTGGTTCAATCAATTTAAATAGCCTGTAAAATATACCAAGTCAAACTATTTAAGTTACAGTTCATGTTTACTTTAGCTCACTCAGATCCTCCCTTTTCATTAATTCCTACAAAGGCTTGAAGCACTTGAGTGCATTTTATATAGAATCACCTGTGTTTAATGACATGGGATATTGGATAGGTATGTGTGCTCAGATTTAGTTTTATTTTCAATAAAATAGTGTAGGTTTCATAATTATAATGCCTGAAATATGTGTACTGTAAATATCATATGAAATATAGACTTTATTTTCTCAGTGGCTCTGTCAAGTTGAATTTGACAGGACTAGACAGTTTAAATTATGAGTTCCTTCAGCACTGGAAAAATACTGCCTTTTCAGGAGGCTGTGAAAAAAGCCACGAAGAACTAAGAATTTTATCTAGGCCTTAAACAAAAGCTGTGTTTTTCAAAACCTTTCAGAAGCAAATAGTTATATTGTTAACCTGTTATATCATGGCAGATATACTTAAAAATTCTTCCTTGTTTAGGGGAAGAGAACCAATCATGTCTTAGCTGGGTTTATCTTGGTACCATCTGCAGCTTGAGTTGAATCTCGCTTTATGTCTGTCTGTCTCTCTGTCTCTTTTTGCTTGATATTCAGCTAAACACATATAACCTCTTTAGGTTCTGAGTCATCTGAGTAATTAACTAGCATTTAGTACTTTGGTTCTAGACTGAACAGAAAAAGAAAACAAGAGGCTATAAGCTCTTCTGAATAAATCTTTTGAGAATAACACATCAGATGTTACTAAATTCATTCTTGGGATTGTATATAGATGTGATAGCTTTTCCTGGGTGGCTGGAAATGAGAGCTCCAGGAATAGGTCAAAGAACATAAACATGAGAGGGAAATGTTTAAATGTAGCCTGCCATTGAGGTCAAAAAGGATGTGTTCAGCTTCCTGGCAGTGGACCTGAGGACATAAAGTCTCCCAGTTTTTCAAGCATAGTTCCCTACTTCTCAGTATCCTCCATTAAGTCTGGGTTCTTGTTGAGTCAGTAAAACCAAAGATTCAGTTAAGATATCACCTGCTTCATAAGCTTCTTATATACAATGATTGCTTGTTTATCTTTGGACTTGCCATATCCCCAGTTTGTTCCAGGTACAGAATAATGATTATGCAAATATTTTTTTTTTAGTCTACCGCTTTTTTTTTTTTTATGGAAAAACAGAACAAAATCACAAATTGGAGAAAGGGAGGTAAAATAGAGATGAAATGGAAGACAGTCTCTTGTCATGAACTCTTACTTGCAAATACCATTTATATGGAAGTTACTTTACTGATGGGCAAACAGAAAGCCAAGTTGGAGTTCCACTCTTTTGGAAGATGGAGAATCAAAAATTTACTAATCAGTAAAAAAAGCAGGGAAAATCCCTGGTGAAACTCTACAGACATAATTATACATCTGTGTTTTACCAGTAAATGATAGCTAGAAGAAAAAAACAAAAAAAGCCAAAAAAAAACAGATGTCTAGAAACTGGTGCCAAACCAACATGAAAGCTTTGGTGCTTTCTCTAAACTCCTATCCTGAGGTAGTGCTTTTCAATATTTTTCTAAAGAAAGATTACTCTGATTTCGCCAAGGTTCTGTCACCCCAATTCATCCCCCTCTTTCCTTGTTTCTTTCCACCTCCAAGAAATAAAAGGAAAATGTAGTTTTCTGTCCAGTGCCACTTGGGAAGGGGCCGGGCTCAGGGTGTGAAGAGCTACCTTCTACCCTAGCTCGAGAGGGAGGAAGTAACCACACAGGTCTTTATAGTTTCACCACACACATACAAGGAACAAAAATCATCTGGCAGTTTTAAGTATAGGTGCATACCTTTACTTCATAAACTCCTTATAATAACAAAATTAAATCAGATTTTTAAAAAATATAGAGATGGGGCCTCCCTATGTTACTCAAAATGGTCTCAAACTTCTGGCTTCAAGAGATCCTTCCAGCTTGACCTTCCAAAGTGTTAGGATACCAGGCGTGAGCCACCGTACCTGGGCCTGAATCAGAATTAAAAAAAAAAAAAATTTACTTGAAAGAAAAATGGAAAAGGAAAAGGTTCAGCACTAGATTGTTGCCCTGTTAAGAATGTCTAATGTGCATTTAAAGTGTTGGAAAGCAGGCATTTTTACCAAAGAGCAATGTCATATGAATTACAATTATGAACAGAAAGTTTTGAAATAAAAGGATGTACCCTTGGAAACCAGTGAAGAAAAGAAACACCAGAAATTGTTTCACACAGGACAATGAGCCAGGTACTTTGGGAGCAATAATCTGAAAGATGAAGGACAGTGGTCCCAAATCTGAGGTGGTTGTCTGGCCAAATGTCTTGGCTCCAAAGGGGGAAGAATACAACTGGCAGGATTCAAGAATAGGGCATTGCTGCAGCTCCGGAGCAAGTCTCTAGTTTTCACTCCAAAGTAGATGTGCTTTCCGGACTTCAACAAGGTCTATCAGGAGGATTTGCTTTCTGATATGTAGGAGTGAGACAGGTAACCTAAGAGGATAGCGCCTATGATAGGGAAAAATCCAATAGGGCCATCAACGTTTGCATGTGTTATTTTTTGAAGGATCCCTCCTGCAATTTTCAGGTTTGAGATCACTCGAATGGACAGCACCAATATAGTACTGCTTTAGCATTTCGCTGGCATCAGAGGAGTGGTCTACATCTTCAAAACTTTCAGTTGCATCTGCACCAGCTTGTTCCAGCAGAACCTTTACTCCACCAGTGGTCTCCTCAAAGTGGGGGACATTGTAGTTGCCCATGGGTCACCAGCCACAGTTCCTTCAAGGAGTTTTGCTTCACCACCACCTCCAACTGGTAATAGGTGGTGGAAGTCCCTACCCACCTGCCCTTTTTCATCACTACTGCTAGCTTGCGCAGTTGCCATTGGAATGGAAATACTGCCTCTCCACTGCTAACTGGGCTTCCAAGACTACTCCTTGAGGAGAGCCTGCAGCAAACTTTTCCAAAAGAAAAAGGGTTCATAAAATAAGATTATTCAAAGGTATCATCTAACAAAATGATTAGAAAATTATTGTTAGATCCATATAATATACATGTATGTATTTTATATATGTATGTTTGTATGTTTTTTATGTATGTATGTATGTATATATTTTTAATACTTTTACTCAGCTGGATGGGCAACCTTAGTGTGCCAGAATTTCTTAATCTCATTTAGGTCTATCAAAAAATTATTCAAGTGTTTTATCACAAATCATAATTTTGCTTCTTAGATGAAGGTCATGGACATGATGCTAAGCAAAAATCTTCTATTCCAGCCTAGGTTTGGGAGACATTCCTTCCCAATTACTTTTCTTGTAAGTGGACTATAGCAAAGTAGAGTAAAATTGCTATAACATTTTAGAATTAAAATGAATTTGAATATAACTTCGTTGGTATGTGGCTCCTCTCCTCTGGTCCCTTTTCTCAAAGATAGCAGGCTATTATCTTAGAGGAGCAGGAGAGAAATGTGGATAAGACCATGTGCATGCAGTATATGGTAGGAAGTCCCCTATAGGCCAGAGAAGCAAGGAGGCGGCAAAGCAGAGGCTCCCAGATCAACAGAATCCTCCTGGAGTGAGTCTATGAAGCAGAGGTCAACACCTGGAAGATTCTTGGAACTGTTGCTTCTACCTTGAAAGATCTGTCTGGTACTGGACTCAGAATTATTTCTGATAACATTTTAAGCCACATCAGAAAGTTACCACCATTTAATATCAAGTACAGTTGGGTTGGGACAGATTTGGATTATGTAGCTAATTCTCAGGACTCCTGGTCTATAAAACATGCTCAATGTGTTTAGTCATTTCATTAATTTTGCAGTAATGCTATCCCAGACTTGATGCAATTAATTTTTTAGGCTGACATTTCCACGTTATTGGTGGAGTGTGAGCTACCGTATTACTATGAAATTCATTCAGTGTGTATTGATTGTTGCCTCTGATATGCCAAACACTGAGCTGGGCACTGAATAAATAAAAATAAGCAAAAGTCTCTGATTTAAGGACTTTACAGACTCCCTATCCAGGCCACATTCACTGTCACCCTAAATTAGAATAGTCTTCTTGGGGCAGTGGATGAAATGGGCAGGCATTAATTGCTGTACTTCCTTTTCCCCCAACAAGTGATCAGTCTCCATCTGGTTATTGATCTAAAATATCCATCATATGAGGTGGGTGCCAGACAGCAAAGATGTTAAATCCTTAGCTTTTGAATTAAAAAGCCACAGCCCAAATGCAATCCATGAAAGATTTTGTGATAAAAAAAAAAGTGGTCATATACGACAGTTATTTTTCCCTACCCCACACAATATAAAAACCCTCTTAGAAGCCAAAAAAGAGAGTTAGAGGAGAACAACAGTATTTGGATGCTGAGGAGAGATGGGAGTCTTGAGCTCAAATTTTGGGAATATGAAGTAGGAGAATAGTTGAAGTCTTCTTTTATACAATTTGAGAATTTTACTTATACTTTTACAATTGAGAATGTAAAGTTAGAAGTAACTTTTAAACCTATTCCTGTCTTGATATAAATATTTAACTGGCCAATTAAAATATATGGTCTCTGAGTTTGGATTTAAGAAGCAAAAAAGACCCAGTAACATCTTAACATTAAAAAAAAAAAACAAAAACAAAAAACACCCAGCAAACTTCAAAAGAGGATGGGCAAAGTTATACCAGGAAAATATAAACCAAAAAAAAAAAAAGAATGTGGCAGGTTATTTTAATATGTGAATCTATTTGTGTAAAGGAAAAAGAGTAAGAGAAAAATACAGTTGTTTTCTACTGAAACAAAAAAATGATGAAAATATGCTTAACAATACAGCCTTAAATTAGAGCAAAGCAGAACTGGTAAAACTGCAGAGAGAATCACATAAATTAACTACATATTTGAAGATGTTAACAAAATTATGCAGAAATTAGAGATATGAACAATACCATTACTAATAATACATAACATATGTACATATGTATATATGAAATATCTATTTCTAGTCATATTTTAGAAGCAATGAATGAAAGCTTCAATTTCAAACAAAATATATCAAACTATCTTTATTAAACAAGTTTAATAAACTAAAAACTAGTATTTTCAATGGCATAATGATATCTCTTATTTTTAGAAACCAAAATAATACCTCACTCTAACTTATTGTTTTGCAAAGGAAAAAACAGGTTTTAGAAATACTTAGAATTGCATGAAAATGAAAATATTTAATGCTCACTTTTGTGTAAGAGCTAAAGCAGTATTTAGAAAAATATATTACTTAAAATGTATATACCAAGAAACAAGATAAGTTAAAAGCAAATAACCTAAGCTTTCAACTTAAAAAGTATAAAGAAATACATGAATCCAAAATAATTTGTCTAATAAATGAAATAGAGGACAATAATAAAAGTTTAGAAAATTTAAAATCTACTTCCTTAAAACAATAATATAGATACATTATTGGCAAGACTAACAAAATAAAGAATATGGAAATTAACAAAAGAAAAAATTTGAAGAAATTCATAATAACATAGCAAGTAAAAGATTTATTGACAACTCTACATGACAAAATAGAGGGGTAGATAAATTACTAAAATGTATAAAATAATCAAAACTGGTACAGTGAGGGACAGATAACTTGAATAGACTTCTAAATTGCCCCCTTCAAAGGTAGGGAAAAGACAGATGATTTTTCAGGTATTTTCTTTAAATTACTTGAAAGAATAATTTCTTTCATATGTTTTTGAAAGCAATAGAAAAAGATTACTTCCTGGGTCATTTTATAATTTATTTAATCTTAGCTCATTAACCATATTATAGTCAAACTATATAAAAAGAAAGTTAGTGGACCATTTTATTCATGAACATACATGCAAAAATTCTCATGAATTATTAACTTACCAAATATAGAGTCAATCATGTAGTTTATCTTAGGAATGCAAAGATGGTTCTACACTAGGAAATAAATTATTAAAATCTGCCATTTGAATAAACTTTAAAGAGAACATTTAAATAATTTCTTTTTTTTGAGACGGAGTCTGGCTCTGTTGCCCAGGCTGCAGTGCAGTGGCCGGATCTCAGCTCACTGCAAGCTCCGCCTCCTGGGTTTAGGCCATTCTCCTGCCTCAGCCTCCCGAGTAGCTGGTACTACAGGCGCCCACCACCTCCCGCGGCTAGTTTTTTTTTTTTTCGTGTTTTTTAGTAGAGACGGGGTTTCACCGTGTTAGCCAGGATGGTCTCCATCTCCTGACCTCGTGATCCGTGCTTCTCGGCCTCCCAAAGTGCTGGGATTACAGGCTTGAGCCACCGTGCATGGCCCTAAATACTTATTTCAACTGATGAAAAATACTTTATAAAGTTTAATGCTTATTAATGATTTAAAAACTCGTAATCTTTGAATAAAAGCAAATTTTCTTAAATATATGTTTAAATACCAAATACCTGAAGTAACCTCTGATGGCTTATTTTAAAAATCAGGAATACTACACAGTACACATCTTTGCCTTACTCTTGAATAAAGACTGGTGGTGTTGCCCAATGCTATAAGGAAATAAAAAATTTTAAACTGTCATTTTTGTCAGGTGATATGATTATCTAAAAACCAAACAGATCAACAACAAAACTACTAGAAAACTGGGGGAAGTTTAGAACTTTGCTGGATACAAAATCAACATCAAAATACTAATCTTTTTCACACTAATATAAACTGGGAATCGTAATTCAAGATCGACTTTACATGAGAGAAAAATACAAATATCTAGACAACTTATTCTAGAATGCAAAATATTTCTGTGAAGAAAGCACTGAAGCTACAGTGAAAGACACAGGACATCTAAATAAGGAGATTAATTGTTCTCATTCTTAGATAGGAAATTCTAATATATCAGTTCTTTCCAGATTAATGCAAAAATCTAATGCAGTCGTAGTCAAAATTTTTATTGCATTTATCTTATTTAAGAAAATTTTTCTTTTAAATTTTTTTATTTTTAATTTTTGTGAGTACATAGTAGGTGTACATTTTTATGGGGTACATAGATATTTTGATACAGGCATGCAATGTGAAATATGCACATCATGGAGAATGGGATATCCATCCCCCCAAGCATTTATCCTTGGAATTCAAATAATTCAATTATACTCTTTAAGTTATTTTAAAATGTACAATTAAGTTATTATTGACTAGAGTCACCCTGTTGTGTTCTCAAATAGTAGATCTCATTCATTATGTCTATATATATATATATTTTTTGTACCCATGAACCATCCCAACTTCTCCCCAAGCCCTGCAAACCTCCCCAGCCTCTGGTAACCATCCTTCTACTCTCTATATCCATGAGTTCAATTGTCTTGATTTTTATATCCCATAAATATGTGAGAACATGTGATGTGTGTCTTTCTGTGCTGGGTTTATTTTACTTAACATAATGATCTCTATTTCCATCCGTATTGTTGCAAATGACAGAATCTCATTCTTTTTAATGACTGTATAGTACTCCATTGTGTATAAGCACATTTTCTTCATTCATCTGTTGACGGACACATAAGTTGCTTCCAAATATTAGCTATTGTAAATGGTGCACATATATATCCAACTACTTTTGTATTTGCTAATGGTGAAATATTAGAGACAATCTGGTTAAATTACTGTGGATGTACACCATAGAGTTCTAGTCAGCAATCAGAAGAAATGGGAGAGATACACCGCACAAAAAGAATGGATCTTAACAGAGCTGAGTGAAGAATGTAAGAAGCAAGATGAGATAGATAACATAGTATCTTCTTATTTTATACAAATTTTTACAAGAACACATACATGCAAGTAATGATTATTCACTTGATATATACTAGGATATTTATGGGGTGGGAGAATGAGAATGAAAAATGGGAAAAACAATGAAGAAATGATTTAGAAACAATTTTTTAAAGAGCCTTGGGGAAACAAATAAGATTGCAATATAACCATAACTTAATGTTCTGCATCTGAAGTCCAATAAAGAAAATTAAATCATCTGACGGCAATCAAATTGTCTTTTCTTTGCAGATATTCTGTTTTTACTTCATGGCTACTTTAAAGAATTGTCTCTGGTTTTCTGCAGTTTTACTATAGTATTTCTACATGTGGATTTTTTGTTACTTACTTTGGTTGAGAATTTTTTGAGCTTCCTGAATCTAAGAATTAGTGCCTTTTCAATTATCAGTCATATCACCTCACGTATTACTCATTGTCCATTTTCTCTATTACAGTATTTTGGTCTGAATACTTTGGAATGTCTCAGACTTCCTTGATTCTTGTCTCTTTTTTTGTGTTTTCCACCTTTTCATATCTCAAGTTGCAATCTAGTTTATTCAGCTCTATATTCCAGTTTATAGATTGTCTCTTCAAATGTGTTCAATCTGGTGCTTATCCCAATTGTTACATTACTCTTTTCTTTTGTTGTGGATTCCTTTTTCACTTTAGTTTTGTCAACTTTGATAGTACCTTGTGCTTTAATATTCCTGTAATTCCTTTGTCTTATTAAAAATGTTAAAATAATTTCTTTATATTGTGAATCTGATTAATGCAATATTATATCTTCAGTATTGGCGATCTCCTTCTCTGTTCTTTCTGATGAATCATGCTCTTGGTTCTTTTTTCGTCCTGTGTCTAGAGTTTTGATTTTGAATTCATACTTTTGAAACTTTCTTGTAATTACTTGTGGCCTGAGAGATTTGTTTGCTTCTTCAAAGAACCTAGAATAAATCACAACCTGGAATCATTTTAAACTAAATACCTAGCTTGGGGTTCATTGTGATATATAGGTTATATGACTTCATTCTGTAATAATTCATTCTTTGCCTTCTGTCCCTGCCAATAGCCATTAAAATTAACACCACCAGCCACCAGATATGACAGATGCTAGTGTCTTGCGTTCATGCTTCCTCACCATTGCAGATGAATTTTTCTGAATTGCCAAGTCAAACACATTGTAATACACACAAACACATGCATGCACACCCACACTTACTTATTATATGTATAATATATATTTTACATATATATCATAAAATATAAAATATATTCTATATAAATTATATATATAACGTGTGTGTATATATACATATAGAGAGAGAGAGAGACAGAGAGACAGACAGACTGACTAGGTCTGGCTCTGACGCTTAAGCTGGAGTACAGTGGTGCAATTTCGGCCCACTGTAGCCTCTGCCCCCCAGGCTCCAAGCCACCTCCTACCCCCGCCTCTGGAATATATTCATTTTGTTCGGGATTACTTGAGGGGATTTTCTCTGAATACCTAGTGAGCCTTGTTGCTGGAAGCAAAACATTTCTTTTAGGTATTCTCAAGAATCAAGGGATCTCCTTTGAGGAGGTACGACCTCTACTTTTTCAGCACTATGACCACTACTATCACATAATAGTAATCAAAATCTTGATGGTATAAGTGTATTGATGAATGAATAACTGCATGAATAAAGGACAACTATTGTCACGTGGGACCTATACAAGTTTTGATGTAGGATACTTGAGAAAATATTCATGAAAGATCTTAAGGTTCATAATAAGCTTTATATGTTGCTTTCATGAAGAACTTGACTGATACACTCTTTACACTTACAAATTTTTTCTGCTCTAGTTTTCAGGAATAGAGAACCATATCTAGAACTAGAACTCTGTCATACTAGAAAAAACTATACTTATCAGTGTTGATTATGAAAAGATAAAAGCACTTACAATTTGGCAATGAGTAATGACTTGTAAACCTTAAAATTACATATTATGTATAGTATATAGAACAGTAGCCATAATAATGGCAAGTAAATTTTTAAAATCTGATATTCCATAAACAGCTGAGTATTTACAATATGAATATACTATATTCTTGTCATTAAATATTTCTGATGAAAATGGCTTTCCCCACTATCTAATTTTTTAGTTTATAGCTGGAAATAGGAGTAGTATCTTATTTTTACATTTTATTATAACTGTTGCTTCTTTATTTTAGCTGGGCATGCAACCTTGCATTTTCTATAATAGAACTTCAAAGTGTTTAAAATCAAACTGAGGTTCAGGCTAGCCAGGTAATATTCAAGGACAACAGCCTGTGCATCTAAATGTAAGTGTTGTCAAAACTTTGGATTACATAGTCATACCCCACACCCTATCTTGAGAAGGTCTGAGAGAGCTGGAAAGTCTTTGAAGAGTAATTTCGTTGGTACGTGTAAATCGCTATCTCTCCTCATTTCCAGAATGTTCCATGACTGCACTACAGGGTCTATGTAAATTCTTCTGTGGAGACTATCCATGATTCCCTTCATTTTTAGATAAAGTAAATGAGACTTAGAGAGTATCAGGACCCAGGTCAGTCACAGCTGCAGCCATGGGGAACTCTTTACAGTCTCCCAAATAGCCATGAAGTCTTTAGTCAGTGTGGAAGGTATGAAAACGTCATGACAGTCACTTCTCAAGCAGAGGGCAGATCGAACACCCTGGGGATGGCCAATGTCTTTTGATGGGATGATGCACAGACAAGTGTGGAGACGACAGTTGGACTCGAAACACACTCACTGTCCTAGTCTGGATCAGAATTGGACCCTGCCATTATTATTATTTTCTCTCTCTGCAGAAAGTTGAATAAATAGCAGTGAACTGCCAAATTGTATTATACAGGAGTAAAAACATAAAATAGCTTTGGGTTAGGGTCCTAGAATAAGAAAACGTGAACTCAATAAAGATGACAACATAGATTAAAAATACACAGGAAAGGAGAGGACAGCCTTTGGTGACCATTACTTATTTGAGGCTATACTTTATAGAATTTCTGTAAATACTGAAACACTATTATTGCAGAATGTCATGTAGAATACAAGTATGAATCATGTAATTATGTGTTATTTTAAAGTATGTAAAAGTGATTTTTTACATGCCCACCTCATCATTTTTTCTCAGTATGTCATTTTATATTTACATTAATAATAGATTTATATTTACATTAATAATAGAAAAAACCAAATTTTAGAAAATGGTTAAATTAATAAATAATGAGGCATGTACTTCCTGAAACAGTATATCATTATTTAATGATAATTTTAAAGGATACGTAGCAACACAGATAAATGTTCTTGATAAAATGTGAAATGAAAACAATAACATATTTGCATTGTAATTACTGGGATGGAAAGCATAAAGAAAAATACTAAAAAGAAACATAGAGAAATAAAAGTTGATGTGCTATTTGATGGGAGATGGCATCCTTCTTTATTTCCATTTTAATTTTATAATCTTATTTTTAGAATCAACATTCAAAAATGAATCCTTATTTAAAATGCAGTGAGGAATACGGAACTTGATATAGAATGTCTGAAATAGTTATAATGTTTTTAATCAGATGAGAAGGATTTACCTTCACTTTTAATTCAGTTCACTTCCACCTGAAAATAAATCTGCCTACATACTTGCAACAAAATAAAGTCACTAGGATAGTAGGAAAACTGTAATTTTCTGGGTGGCAGTGGGTCCCTGAGAGAAGTATTTTAGAGGCCTTACGCTGTTTTTGTTAAAATGTGAAATGTAACATTTTATATATTTCAAACATTTCAGTGGAAATCTATGGACTTACAATTAAAATGCTGATGTAAATTGTGAAGCATTGAAAAAAATTGATGATACCTAAGCTGGAGGTGGAAGAAGGAATATTCCCTTCAATCTGTGAACTGGTGATCACCAGGCATTAAATTTTTAAAAATAATGGAAGTTTCTTTTTTTTTTTTTCCTTTTTAACCAGAGAAAGGTCATTATGGTGTGATAGATAGGGAGGAATGAAGATGCAGAGAGGGCAAGAGTGGAGAAGACATTACCTCAACAATGGAAGTCAGAAAGAAGACAGAGGGAAAACTGGAAAAAACAATAGGGAAGAAAATAAGGAGGCATAATAAGAGAATAAAGATGAAGAGCTGGTTATCTGTGATCCTTGGGTGAGAAAATAGTACCTACATTATATTAATAAAATAAAAAGTGGGAATAAAGGATTCCTAGTCCAAGAGAAGTGAGTCAGTAGTAGATAAGAGAAGTGTGGCAACGGATGGGCATACAGTTTCAGTAGAGAAATTTCTATTAAGTATCTACTCTATGCCAACCAGCATACGAGGTGTTTCACTAATGTGAGCTCAGTGATTATACACCTGCCTGCTGCCATCCTAAATGACAACAAAAAGGAGTTGTGGGGGCTTTGTCCAACAGCAGATGTGTAATTAATGTAACCTTTGGCAAAGATAAAAGAGCAACATGATTGTTCCTCTGAAATATTCCACACTCATTAATTTACAATAGAACAGAAAAACATAATTCCTCAGATTTGTATGATACTTCACAGGTGACAAACATCCTTACAAGTCATCAGTAAATTTACTTTGACCGTGATGGGGTAAGAGAAGGAGCAATGGCTCTTTGAACACTACTGAAAATAGTTACCAAGTGCTGTTCTAGGTGAAGTGTAGATAAAGATGAATTAAAAGTAGCTTTTTGACTTCAGAAACACACAATCTAGCTTTTGGAATGATACAATAAATTGTTGAAACCAGCACCTAGTGCCTTTAATCTGTGGTTGCTGCTGCTTCTGGCTTGTGAGTTGAACTTGAACTTGCAGGAGGGTTATAGCTGAGCCAACTGTACCAACATTCTTCTTGAACGCTTTGCTCCAAAATGTTTCTCTCATTGAATTACAGAGATAGACTGTCATCTTCCTCAAAGTGCTATGCATGAGACAACTCTACAAGGCATAGCAGGTGATTTGGTGCCTAATCCATTTGGCACTTTTTATAGTGATTTGGTGCCTAATCCTGTACCTAATCCATTTGGCCCACCTGACCTCAGCAGGGCAGTGGCAGGCAGCTTCACTGTGCTATTCACCTTCCTTGCTCACACTTGCTTCCACATTTCTACCTCAGGCCTTTCTCTGCTTTGCTGCTGACTTTTAGTGACATCTAACAGGCTAACCCTCCATGTCAAATTCCAGACCTACCCTCAACTGTTAGTTGATCTATGAAGCAGCGTTGCAAAGCCACATTCAAAGAGTTCTATCCTTCAAAGATTATAAAAATCAATTTGGAAATATGAGCAAACAAGGAATAATAATATTCGACCATAATATTTGTATATTATTAATGAAAGAAAAATTCCTGCATGAGAACTTCATCTTTGACATAAATAAAAACCAGGAAGAGTTCAACGATTAATTACTAAAACGTAAAGATTTTTTCCCAAGTCAAAAGAGGATTCAGTATTCAAGAATAAAGATGACTGCCATAACAGTATTCAAATAATGACTAGAATCATGAAATAGTTGGACTGATGCTGAGCAGTGGGACTAAAAACACTGAAGACAAACATGTGACACAAAGAAGAAATTATCAGGGGAAAAATGTCAAAAGATTCGGTAAAATACCTGAATAGAGAGCAAATACTGAAGAAAAGCAAACAGGACTGATAGTTTAAAAAAAAATTATTAAAATTAAGATTAGTTTTTTTTTTTTAATCTGTAAATTTACCTCATTGAAACATCTGCTGTATGTAACTGGTTTGTAGAGCCTGGTGGACCCTGAAGGTCTAGGGAAAAGAAATTTTTCTACCACCGTACCTTAAACAAGTTCTTCTGATTTTTCTTCCAAACACCTGCATGAAATCGTAGGCAAGTCCCATTATGACAGTCGTTCTCAGACGCTAGCTTGCATCCAAATCAGCTGGAGGGTTTGTTAAAACCAAATTGCTAGGTCCCAATCCCCCAGTTTCTCACTGTGCAGGTTGAGGGTGGCCCTGAGGGTTTGCATTTCTAACACATGACAAGATGCTGCTGATGTTGTCCCGGTGTGAGTGTCCCTACACTTGGTGAGCCACTGCATTATGGTTTCAGGTCACTCTGAAGCAATTGGTAGTGACGTTTTTGAGGTATTAAAAATAAAGACGTCTAGAATTACTTCCATTACTTCTTCCTGATTTACAGCTTTTTCACCTGTAAATCAGAGGCTGCCTCTTTCCCCTTCCCCATGCCCAAATTGCTGTAGCTGCACTCTTGTAAGCTTGCAGTTGGGAATAGAGGCATCTTAGGTTTGCTTGTTCCATCTGGATACACAACTTACTGTATTTGTTACCTGCTGGTTTCGCCCCTTCAGGCCTGGCAAGGGAAGGGTGGACACAGTCTTATGTGCTAATGCATTGTTAATGGTGTCCTCTGTATGGTGAAGGTCAAACTGATGCTTTTCCACCTGTAAAACTGAAGATTTCCAGGTGCATGCCCAGTAGTGGGCGAATTCACCTTGGTCTTGCCATATCAACTGTCCCCTCAGTTCCGGCTTCCTGCCAACTGGCTCTCCCTGACTCCTCTGTTGTAGTCCCTTTGCCTCCCCAAGTACTCCCATTTTGCAGCTGGTGGGTGGGCTGGGGAATCAGCTGTGAGTCAAAACCTGATCTCCCCAGTTTTTAACCTGTCTTCCTTTGCCTTCTAGTGTATTCAGATGTTGGGGGCACACAAATCTCCAAAACACCAGGAAAAGGGAAATTTAACATCATTTTACTATAAAATGTGAAATGCCTAGATATGTTCTGTGTATTAATTTAAGGTTCTACGTGCTACAAACATACAACAATTCTGGGTTATTTCTCATCAATTTAAATGGGATGTTCCTTGTCTTACAGTTGTTGTTGGGATTCCGCTCGCCTAGGGTTGTACTAATGTCTGGGAAGGAAATGAGTGTAAAACTTCTAAAATGAGGATAGGACTTTAAATCTCTGCTTCACAATGATTGCCACAGACATGCTAATTGTCCCAGCTCCTGGAGGCCCCTTTATTCTGTCAGCTCTTTTATTCCAGTTGCCACATGTACACTAGAGAGGTGTCTGATGATGTTGCAAACTTGGTGCAGCTGCTCCTTGGAGGCCTTGTCACTTTCCTGTAGGACACTTGCTAGAGAGGTTCTTTGGGGATGATGCAGGATCACAATTAATGAAGTAATCACACATGGTGGTGGGGGATGAAGTGTCAGTGAATAGTGAGGCACGGGGCAATCATAGGATATTGCTCTACCTGCATGCTTTACAAACAATGGTGATGACAAAGACTGGGTTAAGATAACTGCATGTAACTACCACGGAGAGCTCATAACATGAAAATGTTAAACTGAGGCCTTGCACTCGAAGCTAAAGTCATGGGTGCAGAATCGGAATGACTCTGGACTATTGTTAAAGGAATCCCTTATCTCCTGTAGCTGCAAAGCAGATGTAGTGGAAGATCAGATCCAGAACTTGATTGTACAAATTATAGTATTGTACAATCACTTAAATTCCATCCTTTCCAGGCCTCTTATTCTAAAGTAAAATGAACAGGAACTGGAGAGATTCTGAGACATGGAATGGGAAAATTTGGGGCACACTCAAATATGGCTGAGAATCTTACATTGAAAATTGCTGCAAAATCTTTCTCAGCTGTGAAAACAGCCCCTCTCCCACCTAAATGAGGAAACCAAACTTTCTTTGCCTAGAACTTTTCCAAGAACTTCAAATGGAGATCTGGCGTTATAAAGAGATGCAGATTATCTTCAGGACCCAAGCTCATCATCCACGATTTCCTCCAGACCAATTACTACAGTTATTTTCCAGCAGAGCCCCAGGGAAGTACAATGTCCATTCAAGGAGGAGATAACACAGACACCTAAATAGTGCGGAATCTTGCTGATCTGTGTCTGCAACAGTCAAGGAAGCTTGTATGGAAATGGTTGTAAGGGCATTAGATGAAAAATGACAAAATGGAAAGTTGGATCCAGCCTATGTTATTGGATGAATATAGTCATCTGTAATTTGTGATTATGATATTGGCTCACGTGTATGACTGTGTGCCTGGTCATAAAGATGTCACTGTAGGGAACGGAGGTGGTGGGACTTCCCAAGCATAATCTCGAGGCAGGATTTTAGAAATTCAAGGACATGGAAATGTTGACATGAAAACACTATGTGTAACATGCTCAGCCATCTTTTAACCTTAGGGAAACCTAGTGAACACTCCTTTCGTGGCAAAAAAAAAAAAAGCACCAATAAAATGTTCTTTGCAGTCTGTCCTCTGAAGACTAAGAATGATCATAGATGATACCAGCATGTAGTTGGGCTCCCCAGTTATAGTAGAAATAAATAGAGTGCAGAATAGTAGACACAGGTGGTAGCACTTCAGCACAAGTGGTCCCAATTTCCATGGGTGATGAACAGAATGGAACTTGCAGTGTTTTGATTCCCAGGCTTCTGTGTTGATAAGGAATCAAAGGTGGGAACACTAGGAATGAAATAGAGGGGCAGTCTAGACATATATAAACAAATACATTCTAGGTCACATAGGAAGAAACCTGACTCAACCATAATGGTAATTCATAGCCCCTTACTCAGTTTGAAGAGCTAGAGCTCCTTGTCTGAGGAGGGGCCTAGATTTTTGGCAATGTGGCCCCAATATAGGATATAACTCTTTCTCCAAGCCTTCAAGATGTGTGGCCATTTTCCAGGGTGTGTGCAGTGGAAAAGGAGATTTTTTTTTTTTTAAGGTTTTCTGTAGGTTATTAGTGACGTTGAGGAAAAGCTAATTCTTAACCTCACCACTTCCATATCTACCATGATGGCCACCGGTCAAAATGTGGCTTATTAATATTAGATGATGGGAAGAGTCTTGACCAGAGTCCATGTCTGTGTGGGTCCAATTGGGACCACACACATCTGTGATTATTTCCCTCAGTCCTGGCATATATAGTGAAAACCTCTCTGTGTCTCTCCCTCCCTATCTACCTATCTAGCAGCTGGCAGAATCCAAGCATTGGTACACTGATCCATGAAATGAGGGTTATTACATAGACAAAGCTAAATTTGCATTCTTGGTGTCGACCTTTTGCCATGACAGCAAAATCAGAAGCAGTAGCACTTCTTGAAGGAAGTACAGAATTAATTGCCACTGTCAAAGATTTGAAACTTGCAGAGGTGCTTATTCCTACCACACCATTATTTAAACTGCCTGTTTGAACAAGCAGATGTTGAATTTATCTTGGAGAATTACTGTGGATTGTCTAAAACATAATGAGATGATTTGTTTCAGTTCTTCCAGAAGCTAATACAAGGAGTTGAAGGCAGGAGTTTGTAGGAGAGGTGATCTCAGGAAGCACAGTGCGGGCTTGGGGAAGATAAGTAACTGTACCATTGTACTGTGCATTAGTGGAGTATTTACTACTGTGTGAAACTGGGGCTCAATCCTTCTAGGGTCCTTTGAGGAACCGTGCAAATTATTACTTGGAATTGTCTATCGAGAGATTGGGAAGTTGCAGTATTTATCACCAATTCCTCTCTCATTAGTAGAGAACTGCCTTTGGTAATAAGCCTGGCGTTTTGAGGCTGATTTCTGAGGCTCAGAGGGATCAAGTAGCTTAACTGAAGTCAAATAGTTGAAAAGTGGCAGAATGGAGGCTTGAACCACGTTTTCTGTCTCCAGAATGAATCTTTTTTTTTTCCCCTCATGCTGCTATCCCTAGGCAAATGCCTAAGAGTTAACAAAAATGGCTGTTGATAGAAAAAATTAAGATACTCCTCATCAGATGATCGTATAGATGTGGGAAGTTTAGAGGCACTTTAAGGCAACAGTGCATGTGTATGTGCCGTGTGTGCGTGTGTGTCGGGGGGTGGCATGGATCTGTGATACATAGTCAAGCCAAACAAGTTATCTGGGCACAGGCTGAATTCAGGCATGAGAGGGTCTCCCTCTTGACCTGTGCTTTCCTCACTCCTTCCATAGGGCCTGCTGGCATTGTGGGCAGAATGGACACCAGGCAGATTTCCAGCCCCTTCACCTATGTTTCCAGAAGTCTTGGGGTTACTCTTCTAAAGAATAGGAAGAAGGAATAAGAGACACTGATGTAGGGCAATCAAAGCCAGAATTCCACGAGGAGTCACTGGCATCCTGCAAATTCACCTCATCCCAGGCCATCCTAGATGAATGAAAGAGGAATGTGTTACAGCTCTCAAAATGTGCAGGACAAACACATATACACACACACACACGCACATACACACACACACGCACACACACACACACATACACACACACTTGAGGTGTTCTGAACACATTGATTACCCCGTGTTGTGACCCCCCTTTCTATATTCTTGTTGCATATATAACTAGAGAGGCCTGAGCTATGTTCACAGGGATCCCACGGCCAACTTCTATCTATACCTATGTGAAATGTATACATTTGTCAAGATTAAACTGGTGATGGTTCTCATATAATTGTTGCATTTTTAGGACAAAACTAATGAAAGTGACAAGTTGCTTTTCAATACAGACCATTCATGGTATAATTAGCAAAAATTATCTGTAACAATAATAAAATTGCCCTTTTTTTTTAATAACTAATATTCTTAGTTTCTAGCTTCTTTTTATTTTGTATCTTTCAGGGCCTTCATAAATATTTTAATGATAAGTTGAAAGTTTTATCAAAGAGGGCTACATTATAGTACCTTAGTCTGTAAATAATGGCTGTACCTTTAAAGAACAATATGTAATAATACAAGTTAAAAGGGACATATAATCAATTGATCAGTATTAAAAGCAATATAGAAGGAAAAATAATATGGCTAATATGACCAGTGGAGTAACTGAATAAAAGCCGACTACCCACTTAAACACGTGCAAACACACACACTCATACACACACACTCTCCCAATTCTGGACAAATACGTGGGTTAAAATAGTGAGAAATTGAAAAGTAGTAGAAAAGAAGAAAGATTGTCAAAAATCACACAACTTCTTTGTCTTCTGTTAAATAGAATAAAATGTTAATGTGTTTGATTATACAGGTATGCATTAATGTACATAAAGTTTACAGTGGTCATATAAACACATACATGTAAATTACATTCTACTTTCCAGATGAAACAATCATAACAAAATAGAGAATAGTTTAGATATCAAAAAGCATAACAGAAATAGTGTTTCAAAAGAAACTAACAACAAACAAAATAATGAAATGAGATCACATATGTAAGAGCATGTCAATGACCATAAAAATGATATAAATGACCTAAAACAATACATGCAAACCTGTGGTTTCCATATTGAATTTAGCCAAACAAAACCAAAATACAAAAAGTTATCTATAAAAGCAAAAAATATCCACAGATTAAAAATATGAATGAACTAATCAAAATTAAATAAAAATAAACAAATTCCATATTATAAGATGAGAACCATGATATTATAATAAAAAGAACATATACTTTACCAAGCACAAAATAAATTAATTTTGGAGAACAAACTGTAAACATTTGTAACTTTGGTATACCAAAGCTGCGGTGACACTGAAGGAGAGCAACAGCCAGATATGATTTAATGGGACTAGTTAGAGATGAAAAAGGTATAGGAGGATGAGAAAAGCTCCCACGCACCACAGACTGACTGAAATACCATGCATGCAAAAGAACCAACCAACCTAGTGCAGTGAAAAGTGAAAACAAGGGAGACATGAAAATTGTCTGCAACTCTGGCTGTGTCCTCCAACCTATAGAAAGATCACTTGGTAGAGTTAGGAAGACTTAGAGGGCCCAAGATGTTGAGCATAATCTTTGCCAAAATTATTGACTGATCATTAAGCTGTGTATGCACGTGGATAATCTCTAAGAAGCCAGGTTAACAAGTAAAACAAGGATTAAGGAAAAGAAATGAGCAGAGACACACCTTAGGAGAGAGGGATTCAAAAGTTTCAGTCTAGGCAGTTACTCAAACCCAACAGTTGTCAGAGAAATAAATCGCAATCTAGTATTTTCTAAAGTGTCTGTTTTTCAAAAACAACAGAATACTAAATATGCAAAAAACAGGAAAGTGTGACCCTATTTTCAGGACATAAAATGAAGCTAATAGAAACTAACTGAAATAAGTAAAATACAGAAAAATTAAAAGATACTAAAATACAATCTATAAGAATAATGTGGAAATTCTAAACTTGAAAACTATACAAAATTTAAAAATTTAGTAGGTAGTCAACAAAAGATTTTAGATGTCAGAAGAAATAATGTGTTTGAAGACAGAACTATAGGTTTCCAATCCAAGAAATAGCTAAAGAAAAAAAAAAAAGAAAAGAAAAGAAATACAGTAAACAGAGCCTCAGAAACTTATACTGTCATAAACATCTCAACATACACACAAAAAGTAACAGCCCAGTATTATAAAAGTAATGAAACAGTGCTGGAAAAACTATTTGAACAAAAATGGCTAAAAACTTCCAAAATTTGTTGTTTTACCCTATTGATTGAAGATCCTGAAAGAATCTGGTAGGTAAACACAAAGGGAACTACACGTAGAGAAATTAGAGCCAATCTACTAAAAGCCAAAGACAAACAGAAAATCAATAATCTAAGCTTCCACCTCGAATACCTATTAAAAGGAAAGCAAAACCAACTCAGAATAAGAAAATAAGAATATAGCATAAATCAATAAATTAGAGAAAAAAGATAAAATTACTGAAAAGTGTTTTATCAAAAGTTTAATACAATTGTTATTCCTTTAAATAGGCTGGCCACAGAAACAAAGAGAGAGGCACAAATTACCATCAAAAATAAGAGACATCTTTATAGACTTTTCCAAAATTCAGAGACTTAAAAAGAATGTTATGAACCACTTTATGCCAACACAGTAGAACTTAGATAAAATGGACAGATTCCTAGAAAAACACAAGTTACCCAAAATAATTGTTAAAGCACTGAACATAACAGGTAATTTGAATGCATGTATGATGTAGATTATAGAATTAACTGATGTACAAATAGACCTATAGAAAGGAAATATTTTAATGACTTACCATTAGTTCATTACTATAGTTGATGTTTTAGCTATAATTTATTTAATCTTCACAAAACTCTATGTGGTAGCTATCAGCTCCCTAATTGAGTTGAGAAAACTCAAATATACACAGTAAAATATGACAAAACTTGTAAATCATAGATGGATTTCTCTGCCTCTAGTCATTTTCCTTCTAACACAAGTAACTGCTACCCTGGCACATAATATAAACCGTATCCTTATGTGTTAACAGAACTACGTGTGGTTTGGATTTAGAGACTATTTCCAGAGGTGAAACTTGCTTAGACTTTGAAGAAGGTAAGAATAGTAAATGGACATGAATAGACAGTAAAAGTGTCAGATCAAAGATGTGTAAAGTGAACTAACCAGTTCCTCATGGGGCAGCAAATGTTGATGAGGAACTATGATGAAGCTAGTGAAACGTGTACCTATAGGGGTAGAAGAGGGAAGCTCATGGTGAAGATGGAGCATTACACACTTATATGCTGGACTTCAATGGTGTGTGGATAATAATCATGGGGTTTGGAAGCTGAAGAATCAGGTTCAGGAAAAGTATTCTCACCTCACTGAAGATCATGTTGTTCTCTGTGAGTATTCTTCTTTTTCAGTGCAGTGGAGATGATAATCATTTTATAGGTTTACAGTAAGGATGTTTTCATGTTATTTAAATTTAGTGCTTTATAAATTGTCTACTATTACTATAACTACAGTTGATGAAAAACAAAATCAGAAACAATAAGAAACACACAGAGAATACCCCTACTGTTGAATTAAATCTTTAAGAAATAGCTGGAACAAGGTACAACACACAACCCCAGGACCACAGGGATTCTGTTAACAGTGAGAATTTACAGATGTAGCTTAAGGCTTGATGTAAGTGACTCCATTGTACATGTCCATGAGCTAAGATTCTCCTTGAATACTTAGGGATATAGTAATGTCCATTACAGTTAAATAAACAGACTTGTTCTTCTCGTCTTAACACCGAACATGCATTGGAGGGGGTAGGAGCTGAGAAAGTACATATTTTGTGAGAGCCAAGCCTCATTATGTAATTTTTTGTAAGATTTAAATTCAGAAGGATTATAAGAGGACTTTAACATTGAATACACCCCTTCATCATTGCTCAAAAGACACCAGGATTTTCTACCAGTCATAAAAGAGTTCAAATAAGAAAACTTCACCAATAACATTATAGTACCATAAAAAAGAAATAATTGGCTGGGAACAGTGGCTCATGCCTGTAATCCCAGCACTTTGGGAGGCCAAGGCAGGCAGATCGCGAGATCAAGAGTTTGAGACCAGCCTGGCCAACACAGTGAAACCCCACCTCTACTAAAAATACAAAAAATTAGCTGGGCATGGTGGCGGGCACCTGTAATCCCAGTTACTAGGGAGGCTGAGGCAGGGGAATCGCTTGAACCTGGGAGGCAGAGGTTGTGGTGAGCCGAGATCACGCTGTTGCACTCCAGCTGGGGCAACAGTGCAAGACTCTGTCTCAAATAATAATAATAATAATTTATCCTTCCACTAGAGAGAATCTGATAGTGAGAGGGATTTGAGAACATTACAATTGTTCCAAGGCTCAAAACTTTGAACCTCTAAGGGTGAATAATTCTGTGAGATAAAAGTATTCTTTGTTTCCTAGAATAATTGAAGATTAAAAAAACCCAACTGACTAAAATGGCTTTTATATTTTAGACAAAAGATATTCAGATACTTACATATTTATAAAATGTATATTTAGCTTTACCCTCATATACATTTATTATTTTACAAATATTTTTCTATATAGAAACATTAAAATATTTTTAAAAGATTATTTACAGAAGCAAAGAAATTTCCATGGAATGCATTTAAATCACCATACAAGAAATGCTTTAGGTTTGGAAAAAATATACACTAATTAGGTCACCTGAGGAAAGAGTGCTTGAAAAATGAACATTCTTTATAAAGACTTATTTGCAATCTTTCTCAGAACTATTGGTTCCCAAAAATGATAGTGAGTGTATGAAAAGCTGAGACCACAATTATTTTCTAAATGTCAACTTGCTCTTACGGTATTAAGTGCAGAACCAGCTTAATAAGCGTGTGACCTGGGCAGTCACAAAAGACCCTATACTTAGAAGGGCCCCACACTTGGTTTAATGCTGTGCTGTTGCTGTCTTAATATTCTTCATAACTTTTGAACAAAAGTGCCACGTTTTCATTTTGCTCTGAGCTCCACAAATTATTTAGGTGATCTTGGTTTTTAAGTGAGCTATTATGATCCCATCATCGCCACCAGTACAATCCCTCTACCATGAGTTCTGTCTCTTTCTCACATTAACAGAATCACTACCATTCACAAAAATAATCCCCAAAGCAGCAACTCTATACCACTTCTAAAATAACAAAAGATTTAAAAGAATTTTTAAACGTCTTGCTATTTGCTGTAGTAAAAATAATTTGATAGATTCCTTCTTACACCATTGGTGGGACTGCATCAGATTGTATTTTAAATTGAAAGGTAGTATGATGACCAGAGAATAAAATGAATGAACTATCTATACACATCAGAGCCATCAGTGGTATTTTTTAACAATGCAAAATTCTAGGCCTTGTCCCCTGAATTTTTGATTGAGTACCGAGATGGTGAAGATGGTAGCCTATATTTTCAGTAAGTACTCCCAAGTAAATTTAACCCTAGATGAAATCCATTATTTTGTATTTTGTTTTGTTTAGTTAACAACATAAATTTTCCATGTACTAATACATGGAAAATTGGCCCCTAGTCCTCCCTTGTTCCTTTTGGAGTCCTCAGTGTCTATTTTTCCCACTTGTATGTCCATGTGTACCCAGGGCAACTTCAACTTAGAAGTGAGAACATGCAATATTTAGTTTAATGTTTTTGTGTTAATTTGCTTAGGATAATGGCCTCCAATCACATCCATGCTGCGGCAAAGGACGTGATGTTTTTATTTTTATAGATGTATATTATTCCACGTTGTATGTGTGCCACATTTTCTTCATCCAGTCAACTGCTGAGCGACACCTAGGTTGTCTTTGCTATTGTGAATAGTGCTGCAGTGAATGTATGTGTTCATGTGTCTTTATGGCAGAACAGTTTATTTTCCTTTGGTTATATACCCAGTAATGGGATTGCTGAGCTGAATGAGTTCTATGTTTAGTTCTCTGAGAAATCACCAAACTCTTTTTCACAGAGGATGAACTAAATGACATCCCACTAACAATGTACAGCATTCCCTTTTCTCTACAGTCTTACCAACATATTATTGACTTTTAACAATAGCCATTATTTTTTGTCTTTTTAATAATAGCCATTCCGACTAATGTGAGATGGTATCTCATTGTGGTTGTCATTTGCATTTCTCTGATGATTAATGATGTTAAGCATTTTTTTCATATGTTTGTTGGCTGCTTCTGTGTCTTCTTTTGTAAAGTGTTCATATACTTTGCCAACTTTTAAAGAGAGTTCTTTTTTTCTTGTTGCTTTAAGATCCTTAATATATTGCTGGTTATTAATCCTTTGTCAGATTCATAGTTTGAAAATATTTTCTCTTATTCTGCTGGCTGCCTATTTACTCTGTTGATAGTTTCTTTTGCCGAGCATAAGCTTTTTAGTTTAATTAGGTTCCGCTTGTCAATTTTTGTTTTTGTTGCAATTGCTTCTGAGGACTTAGTCATAAAATCTTTGCCTGGGTCAGTGTTCAAAAAAGTATTTCCTAGGTTTTGTTCTAGGATTTTTATAGTTTGAGGTTATAAATTTAAGTCTTTAACCCATCTTGAGTTAATTTTTGTATATGGTGAGAGATAGGGTTACAGTTTCATTCTTCTGCATATGATTAGCCAGTTTTCCAAGCACCACTGAATAGGGAGTCCATTCTCTGTTGCTTATTTTTATCAACTTTGTTGAAGATCAGTTGGTTGTAGATGCAGGACTTTGTTTCTGGGTTTTCCATTCTATTCCACTGGTCTATGTATCATTTTTTTGTACCAGTACCATGCTGTTTTGGTTACTGTAGCCTTGCAGTATAGTTTGAAGTTGGGTAATGTGATGCCTCCAGTTTTGTTCCTTTTGCTTAACATTGCTTTAGCTATTCAGGCTCTTTTGTGATTCCATTTAAATTTTAGAATAGTTTTTTTTTTCCCTAATTCTGGGGAAGATGATGTTGGTAGTTCGACAGGAATAGTACTGAATCCATAGATTGCTTTGAGCAGTATGGTCATTTTATTATTGATACTCCCAATCCATGACTCTCCCAATCAATGAGCATAGAATGCTTTTCTGTTTGTTTATGTCATCTATGGTTTCTTTCAGCAGTATTTTACAGTTTTTCTTGTAGAGATATTTTATCTCCTTGGTTAGATATATTTCTAGGTATTTTCATTTTTTTGTGGCTATTGTAAATAAGATTGCATTCTTAATTTGGCTCTCAGCTTGAATGTTATTGGTGTATAGAAATGCTACTGATTTTCATACATTGAATTTGTATCCTGAAACCTTACTAAAGTCTTTTATCGGGTCTAGGAGCCTTTTGGTGGTGTTTTAGGTTTTTCTAGATAATCATATCGTCAGTGAAGAAAGATAATTTGACTTCTGCTTTTCCTGTTTGGATGACTCTTACTTCTTTCTGTTGCCTAATTGCTCTGGCTAGGAATTCTAGAACTATGTTGAATAGGAGTAATGAGAGTAGAAGTCCTTGTCTTGTCGCAGTTCTTAGGGAGAATGCTTCTTGCTTTTGCCTGTTTGGTATGATGTAAGAAAGAAAATGAAACTCAATAATGAATTCCAAAATTGAATTAGTAATGATGAAAAACCTACCAACCAAAAAAAGTCCTGGACCTGATGGATTGACAGCTGAATTCTACCAGACATACAGTTGTTTCCAACTGAAACTATTTCCAAAAAAATGTCAAGGAAGATAGATTTCTCTATACCTCATTCTGTGAAACCAGTATCATTTAGATACTGAAATCTGGCAAAGACATAATGAAAAAAGAAAACCACAGGCCAATATCCCTGATGAACATAGACACAAAAATCCTCAAAAACATACTATCAAAATCAATCTAGCTGCACATCAAAATAATTCACCATGATCAAGTGGGCTTTATTCCTGGGATGCAAGGTTGGTTCAACATATGCAAATCAATAATTGTGATTAACCACATACAAAAAATTAAAAACAAAGATATATGATCCTCTCAATAGAAGCATAAAAACTGTTGGACAAAATCTACTATTCCTTCCTGATAAAAACCTTCACCAAATAGGCATTGCAGGAACATTGCTCTTACTATTCAAAATAGTAAGAGCCATCTATGACAAATCCATAGTCTTTTTTTACACCCCATTTCTATTATGCCTTTTGATACCTGAACTATTTTCAATTTATTGTGTTGTGATTGTGTAAAAAATAGAATGTAGTTTTCATTTGCATATTTATATTACCATTTTTAACTTTATGCACTTTATACCTATAAAATTACTACACTCAACTTTTATACAAATGACACCAACTTTATTTTCTAGAAATTTTAAATCATGTACAAGTTTTCAGAATTATTTATATTTGCTATTATCCTGGTGAATAGATAATTAAGTATAGGTTTCTTGGCCACTATCAGAGGTTTTATATTTAGTGGCTGTTGCGGGGAGTCATGGACCCCAAACGGAGGGACCAGCTGAAGCCATGGCAGAAGAACATAAATTGTGAGGATTTCATGGACATTTCTTAGTTCCCCAAATTAATACTTTTATAATTT
>NW_012121598.1:1907365-1933728 GCF_000951035.1 Colobus angolensis palliatus | reverse complement strand
AGCAATTTTAATTTTGCCCTGATCCTGTGATCTTGCCCTGCCTCCATTTGCCTTGTGATATTTTATTACCTTGTGAGGCATGTGATCTCTGTGACCCACAGCCTATTCATAGACTCCCTCCCCTTTTGAAAATCACTAATAAAAACTTGCTGGTTTTGTGGCTTGGGGGGCATCACAGAACCTGCTGACATGTGATGTCTCCCCCAGACACCCAGCTTTAAAATTTCTCTCTCGTACTCTTTTCCTTTATTTCTCAGACCGGCCGACACTTAGGGGAAATAGAAAAGGACTCACGCTGAAATATCGGGGGCTGAATTTTCCCCAATATCTGGTCAAAGCCTACATTAATAAGTAATAAGTATTTTACTTAAGTTTAGCTTTTAGTAAAAATTAAAAAAAAAAAGTTGGTAGGCTGAGGTGGGTGGATCACGAGGTCAGGAGATTGAGACCATGGTGAAACTCTTTCTCTACTAAAAATAAAAAAAAATTAGCTGGGTGTGCTGGTGGGCACCTGTAGTCCTAGCTACTTGGGAGGCTGAGGCAGGAGATTGGCATGAACCTGGGAGGTGGAGCTTGCAGTGAGCCAAGATCGTGCCATGGCACTCCAGCCTGGGCAACAGAGTAAGACTCTGTCTCAAAAAACAACAACAACAAAAATAAATAGAGTATACAATAGGAAAGCAGTGAGTCTACTGAAACACATGCTGTCATGTATTAAGTGATGTATTCTGTTATTACACTGTTACTGCTCAGAAACCATCTTCCAAATACTCATGCCTTCGTTTACTTTTAGATTGTAAATTTCATGAAATTAGGTATTTATTCTCATAGAGTTTTAATTTTCAATCATCTTTTTTAATGCTGGTATTTTTGTTAATCAGCCTAATATCTACCTATACTAGTAGCTATGATAAAAACTAGATTTGGGAAAAGGAAATATAACCTTATCCAAACTTTGTTTCGTTTTCAAAAACATATAACTTCGTATGTTTTCCTTTCAAAAAAAATTGTTTTTAGCAGCATTTGATACCAATGCAAAATTATAATTTTTATGATTTCTTAAGAAAATGAACCCAGTAATCTTTCCATTGTCTATTGTTTAATACATATTTTGCACCATAGCACAAGCTCATTGAGATGGATGAGACAAGATAAAAGATTTCTTTGCTAACAATTAGCCAGAACTTTCCTTTGCCAGGACACACTATTATACAAAAGATAATATCAGCATATTAGACACTGATTTCACTACTGAAGAGAGTCTGAATAAGATTTTAAAGGCCAGAAAGGTCTAAGGTTGCCTTACCTTACTCCTGAAAATATTTGTGAGAGTACTTAGTAACAATGAATAACTTTTTTGAGAAAAAAGTAATTAACACAATCCATCATGTTCTATATAGCATATGGATACAAATTTCTCATCTACTGTTCATTTAAAAATATTTTAATATAAAATCTAATGTTAATAAAGAAAAATACTGTGCTCAAGATTATTTCAATTGTATGTCCTTAGTAATATTTCAATGTTATAAAAGAATTACAGAAACAATGAAATTACTATAGTTATAGACATGGGATGACATTAAAAGCAATGTATCTTTTGTAGTGTAGTATAGATACAACTACCCATAGTTCAAAATTGATGAAAAAATCATAAGATATGGGATGACTTTCAGAGTTATTGTCTTTTGTGCCATATACTGAGAGGATGATTAACCTCAACACACACAATATCCGTTAAGGATACTAGATATGTAATATATGTGAATGTGTTAAGAATTAATTAGAAAAGGAAACTTTCCAAAAGTTGTCAGAGACATAAAGGATGTTGTTACTTCTATGTATGGTAAAACCAAAGAAGACATCTTTCTACTGAAAAGAATAACAATTCTGAAAGTAGATTAATGATATTACTTAGAACATTAAGAAGCTCCAGTGTGCTGACCATGTTTCCTTTGACCTCCAGATCTCCTTTCTGTTCATTTTCACCCAACTCCGTGGAAACATGGCATTAATAGGCTTTTTTGCTTTCTGGCTTTCAGCTGAGCTTTTGTCAAGGGTCATAAGACAAGGGTCACCTGCAGAAGATCAGAGGGAAAGAGGAGTGATATTCACATATTCATTCTCTTGGCTTTCTGTCTACATGGTCATCTTAAACTGGTTGTGTACCCCCATCAAAACTCTCAGCCTCATATGCTCTCCACCAAGATTTCTTGTTCTGAATCTTATGCTAACTGTCCTTCCCCTCATCCTTCAGGTCAAAGAATGATACTTTTACTGTTGCTGCCCCAGTACTGAGTTGTCTTTTGTTTTCCTTTCCTCTTGCCTATGACTTTGCTAATATAGCCTCCATTAAACACTTCTGATATGACCTTGAGTGTCCTACCTATTTCCTCCTAATACGTGATCTGATACACCACCAGGTTTATGATCGTATGTCCTTAAGTTCTCACAGCATTAAATTGTTTACCATAACTGTCTCAGAGTCACCAGAGCAGAAACATCCAAAAATAGAAGTGAACTGGTGAAAATCTATTTCCGTTTCTTTATATAACTATTTCTACCTGTTTATAGCCTAAACAAAAATATTTGCTTAAATATAGTGTGACATATTTGCAAATATCCCAGAATTCCTGGCATTAATACAGGCTTCAACAGATATGCAAATTAGCTGTTGCACCAACCCTGAAATACAAGGATGGGCCCACACTGAAAATTTGGTTCAGATGTTGAGACATGATATCACGCACACACCCAGAGTGTATTATAAGGTTTATTTCTTACATAATTGATGCTTTTCTGGAGAGAGCAGTGCAGACCTCCCAAATAAGTCTAAAAATAGCTAGAGGTTTCTAGTATAGTTAGGGGTAGGGCTTGGGTGAGAGCTCTGGTGCATTTCGACAAGGCGCTTGCATGGTTTGAATCCCCTTGCCAGTGTCGAAGGATTTGTTATCAGCTTGACAATTGTGGGGCAGGAGGAAGAGAGAGAGGTGAAATTTAAAAACTATTAGCCATTTAACATAAAAAGTGAAGTCAGACCTATTATATTAGCACATAACTAATTTTAATCCAAACATTTTTTACCTAAGCATTATTTCCTCAGCCCACTTTACAGTACCTAACCTAGACCTCAAGATCTTTTGTTAAACAGTTTCTTTCCTTCAGAGAATGTCTCAATTTGTAGATATGAATTATTTTAAGATTAATATAATTATTTTAATAGTTATATTCTTCATTAAATTGGAGAATAAGAGCTAGGGCTGTGCTTGCCAAATATTTTATTCAACTAATAGGGCTTGCATTTGGGATGCAGAAATCTAGGAAGGGCATCACTCCCACACACAAAATATCCACCAAAACAACAAACAAGAAATTCTAGATAACTTGCAAGTTTCCAATTTTGCTGATTCTGATAACTGAGGCTATTGGACCAACTAACCCAAAATCCAAAGAAAGACATGAACTTTCAAGGAGAGACAGGACAGGAGTGCTTGCTTCCCTGCACCAAATTCCTCCGTAGAACAGTAAGATGAATTCTGCTAAAAAAAAAAAAAAAAAAAAAAAAAAAAAAAAAAATCTAACAGATTGGTAAAGATTAGGTATGGGCTAGTAATATAGAATGTTGAATGCCTGGGGTCCACAGATGTGATGGAAATGCACACCCACTTGCATGTGATTTGATCATTTACATTGATACGTGATCATTTGTTATGTTTTATTTAGGGATTCTATTATTTTATTTGCTTTTTGTTTGTTTCATTTAGTTCCTACTTCCCTCCCTCATTTCCTGATTTATTTTATATCAATTTTATTGTATTAATTGAACAAGTTTTTAGTATTCTATTTTACCAGTTGTGATTTTTGACTAGATATTTTTGGTTATCTTTTACTGGTCACTTTAGAAATTAAATGTAACCTATCCAGCTTTTTATAGATTTTTACCATTGAAAGTAATGGAAAAAAAACACGATAACTTTTACACCAACTTTATCTTTTGGTTCCTAAAAATAAAAATACATTGAAGGAAATTAATAGGAGAAAATAGTTTATTTTGTTTATCCATATATTTACAATTTCTCTGGCATTGCCAGCTTCCCCAGTGTTCTAGATTTCCTTCTGGTAACATTTTGTTTCCATCAAAAGGACTACTTTTAGTATTTTTTAGGGTAGAAAACAAAATGTCTTAATTTTCCTTAATCTGAGAATATCTATATTTCACGTTCTTTCCTGAAGAACATTTTTACAGGATATGGAATTAAGCAGTGATGGTGATTTTTTTGTGGGTCAACATTTAAATAATAGTTTCTCCTGTCTTCTGACCTCTGTTGTTTCTGATACCAAATTTACTGTCTTTTGAGTTACTTTTTCCCACTACATAATGTGGCATTCATCTCTGGGTGGTCCCAAGACTTTTTATTTGCCTTTAGTTCTTAAGACTTAAATTATGATGTAGCTGAGCATGTTTTCTTTGTGTTTATCTGGTGTCGAGTAAACTTTGTATATTAAATCATTTCTGAATTGCTGTAAAGACTATAAATTACTATTACGTGAGACTGGGCAAGTGATAGAGAAAAGAGGTTTAATTGACTCAGTTCTGCAGGCTGTCGAGGAAACACCGTCCTGGCATCTGCTTGGCCTCTGGTGAAGCCTCAGGACACTGTTACTCGTGGTGAAAGGTGAAGCAGAGAGCAGGCATGTCACATGGCAAAAGCAGGAGCAAGAGAGGAAGTGAGAGGGGAGGTGCCACATACTTTTAAATGACCAGATATCATATGAACTCAGAACAAGAGCTCACTTATTACGAAGGGGATGGCCTAACCCATTCATGAGGGATCTGCCCCTGCGATCCAAAAACCTCTGACCAGGTCCTACCTCAAGACTGGAGATTACGTTTCAACATGAGATTTGGGTGGAAACAAATATCCAAACTATGTCACTTTGTCTCTTAGTTTATAAGATTTATATTTGTCTTTTCCCAAAATTTTACAGGTTTTTAGCTAAGAATTATTTCTCTGCATTTGTGACATTACAGCCTTCTTGAGGGAGTTAATCACAGTGACATTTTCATTGATGCATAATTGTTGCACATATTTTGGGGGTATATGTGATATTTTGATACATTCATACAAAGTGTAGTAATAAAACCAGGACAATTGGGACATCATTACTCCAAATATTCACCCCCTTCTTATGTTGGGAAGTTGAAATAAACTCTTCTCTGGATATTTTGAACTACACAAAAATTATTTTTAACTGTAACCATCATACTCCGCTATTGAACACTTGATCTTATTCCTTCTATTTACTGTAATTTTGTACCCATTGACCAACCTCTTTTCATCTCCCTCTCCTGTCTACTGTTCCCAGCTTCTGCTTACCACCCATCAACTGTCTACCACTATGAGGTCTACTTTATTTGTTCGCACATATGAGTGAGAACATCGGTATCTTTCTGTGCTCAGCTTATTTCACTTAACACGACCTTCAGTTCCATCTATGTTGTTCCAAATGACAGGAGTTCAGTATTTTTAATAGCTGAATAAGATTCCATTGTGTATATGTACACTTTTTTTATTCGTTCATTGGTGGACACTTAGGTTAATTCCATATCTTGGTTAGTGTGAATAGTGCTACAATAAAAAATGGGAGTTAAATATCTCTTTGATATACTGATTTTCTTTCTTTTGGATATATACCTAGCAGTGGGATGGCTATTTAATATGATAGTTCTATTTTAAGTTTTGTAAGGAACCCCCATGCTGTTTTCTATAGCGGCTGTACTAATTTACATTCCCACCCACAGGTAGAAGTGTATCTCTCCACATATTTATCACCAATTGTTACTTTTTCTCTTTTTTATAAAATTCATTTTAGTGTGTGAGATGATTTGATTGTGGTTTTAATTTGCATCTCCCTGATGATTAGTGATGTTGAGCATTTTTTCATATATGTGTTGGTCATTTGTGTGTCTTTTAAGAAATGTCTATTCAGATCTTTTGCTCATTTTTAATAGGGTTATTTGTTTTTTGCTATTTGTATTTCTTATATATTTTGGATTCTAATCCTTGTTGGATGGACAGTTTGAAAATATTTTCTCCTAGTTTTTAGGATGTCTGTTCACAAAGTTGATTATGTCTTATGCTGTGCAGAAATTTTTCAACTTGATGTCATCCCATCTGTCTTGTTTTACTTTTGTTTCCTGTGCTTTTAAGTCCTACTCAAGATATCTTTGCCCAGGCCAATGTCCTGAAGTGTTTCCTTTATGTTTCTTTTTGGTAGTTACATAGTTTTAGGTCTTAGATCTAAGTCTTTAATCTACTTTGAGCTGAATTTTGTATATAGTGAGATAGGGGTCTATTTTTATCCTTCCACGTATGGATACTCAGTTGCTCCAGCACCATTTATTGAAGAGACTGCTGTTCCCCAATGTATTTCCTTGGTGACTTTGTTTAAAATAATTTGGCTGTAAATGTATGGATTTATTTCCAGGTTCTCTATTATGCTCCTTTGGTTTATGTCTCTATTTACATGCCAGTACCACACTATTTGAGTTACTATAGCTTTCAAGTACATTTTGAAATCTGGTAGTGTGACGTCCCTCGTTTTGATCTTCAGCTCAGGATTGCTTTGACTATTCAGGGTCTTTTGTGGTTCCATATACATTTTAAAGTGTGATTGTTTTTCTAGTTATGTGAAGAATGGCACTTGTATTTTAATGGGGATTGTTTTACATCTGTAGTTTACTTCAGGTAATATTTACATTTTGACAATATTAATCCAATCTATAAGCATGGAATATGTTTCTATTTTTTGTTTCCTCTTCCATTTCTTTCATTATTTCTTAATAATTTTCCTTGCAAAGATCTTTCATTTCTTCCGTTGAATTTATTCCTACATTTTGATATTTTTTGTAGCTGTTATAAAGAGGACAGTCTTCACTAGTATGATTTTGTTCAAATTCTGGTTTTCTTCCCCAGTACACATAGTGCCATATGTTTTCAGTGTCCACGGTCAGTTTCTTCATGCTTTACGTTCAGGGTTTTGACAGACATTCACTGGAAAGATAGAAGATGCTTACTCCATCTACAGTGGAACTGGAGCATTTTGTTGTATACTTTAAGGATGTTCATACAAATCAACCTAACTTAGCCTATGTGTAGGTAACAAAAACTTTTTCTTTTTAATGCTCAATAAATGTGGTTTTCTGATTATCGGCATTATTACAAAATTGGAGTAAGCACATTTTTCTGTATTTATCTACTTTTTACAGTTACAAAGAACTTGCACATTCTCCATGTTATTTTGATTTTATTTTTAAGAACTCTGGACAGTAGTAGCGATTAAGCTTCTCTCCAAATAAGAAACCCAGTTTAGAGAATGTATTTCCTCTCAAGTTTACCCAACTAGAAACTATCAAAGCCAGCTCATAAGCCAGGTTTTTCTGACCAAATGTTTAATGTTTTCCCTTTAGTACCACATACCTGAATATCTTCTGAAATATCAAAGAAACTGGAAAGTGACAATACTGATGGCATCTATAATACCAATCATAGTGAATCAATTATCAGTATCATTAATTATCAGTATTACAAGCTTTTCTCTGATCTGGTACTCTGAGGTTAGTCCCTTTCATGAGCTAGATACTCCAAATATCATCACAAATATTAAGGAGAGTTAATACAGGTTTTTAAGTAACTGAAAGTAACACTTGGTATGTAATATTAATATTGTTAACATGTTAAGTATAATATTAATATGTAATGTGTTATATATATGTAAATTATATACATGTGTACACATACATATGCATACATGTGTATATATGTGTATATTCCAAATTATTCGTGGGATTTGTTTAGCAATAACATTTCCACCACAGTATCTAAGAAAAACTCATAAATGCTTTTATTAATATCTGGATATGCCCTTTTTTTTTTTTTTTTTTTGTGACGGAGTCTCCCTCTGTTGCCCAGGCTGGAGTCCAGTGGCACGATCTCTGCTCACTGCAACTTCTGTCTCCCAGGTTCAAGTGATTCTCCTGCCTCAGCCTCTTCAGTAGCTGGGATTAGAGGTGCACACCACCACTCCTGGCTAATTTTATTTTTTTGTATTTTTAGTAGGGACAGGGTTTCAGCATGTTGGTCAGGATGGTCTCAAACTCCTGACCTCATGATCTGCCTGCCTCAGCCTCCCAAAATGCTGGGAATACAGGTGTGCATCACCATGCCCAGCCTGGATATGCCCTTCTCTATATCCCTTACATGGATTAAAAGACTGAAAGTCACATAAACACAAATACAGTAGGGAATTGAGGGCACACACTGCATGCTAGTAGGTATACTGCTAACACATTAGATGTTGTATGGGCAGGTCGAGACAGCTGTGCAAATAGTTTATTCTGGAGTTAATAGCCGTGTCTGTACACCAGTAGTTCAAAAAGAGGGACGCAATAAAAAAATGTTCCTCACTCAAGAGAAAATGCACTGTATGAGCACCTGTGAGGTGCTAACAGTGGAGCTAGGAATAAGCTGTACTCATCAGCTTCCCCTCCAGGAAGAAATCTGAAAAACCCTGGCAGCACCTACGTATGGGATTATCCATTGTCAGTACTTTAAACATAAACATCTAATAAACGAGGTGTTTGGACAATAAGAACATGGTATGACATGTATGTAAGCATTCCTCTTCTTATTAGCTTATGCTGTATGGAATTGCACTGATTTGCTGCATAGATGAAAGAACATGAGCTTTCATATTGTTTTTTTTCCTTAAGTGAGTCTAAGAGACCCGTAATCAAGTCCAAGGGCACATGTTCCTTATCCTATCTGTTAACAAAGAGACATATATTGATAATTTCCCTATCACCATATACTGATAAATATCTCCTTATTTTTAAATTGTTATGGGCTTAATTGTGTCTCCCTCCAAAAAAAGTGTTGAAGTCCTCGCCCAAGCAGAGTATGTACTTATTTGTAAATAGTGCCATTGCAGATTTAACTTATTAAGATGAGGTCTTATTGGAGTACTGTGAGCCCTTAATCTAGAGTGGCTGTGTTCTTACAAGAAGACTAAGTGAAGATGCAGAAACACATGAAAAGAATATCATATAACAGCAGAAATAGAGATGAGAGATGCACCCACAAGCCAGAGAACACCAAAGATCGCCAGTCACAGCCAGGAGCTAGGAAGTGGCAAGGAAGTATTCTGTTCAGTCTCAGAGAGAGCGTGGCCTTACCTTGATTTCTTACTTCTAACCTTCAGAATCATGAGAAAAAAAAATAGATATATTTCTGTTGTTTCAAGTCACCTAACTGGTGGGACTTTGTTATAGTGGCTCTAGGAAGCTCATACAGAACTGGAGAAGCAACATAGCACAAAACACAACATGATATGTGAAAATTAATTCCAGGAAAAGGAAGCACTTTTAAAACTTCCAAAGAAAACGTACTCTAGGAATCATACTGAAATTAGGAGTGAGGAAAATACATTTATTTTTTATCACATATATCTTCAGTTAAGTTCAAGAGGATGTGGCTTCTATAAAATAGGAAAGACATTTATAAAAGAAAAATCCAAGTTCAAAACAAAAGCACAGAAGAAGAAAGTTGATAAGAATACCAAGCTGTAGCAAAACCCAAATTTCAAAACAAAATTAAAATCTATTATGAAGTGAATTAGAAAGGAAATTGGTACTGCTGAAAACCAGTTAAGTGAAATCTTTGATAATTTAAAAATTCCCCAAGATTTAAGAAATAATGACAGAAGATAACAGATAAGAAAGATACTAAAAGAGAACAAACATAAAAACTGTTTTTATTTTTAACAATCTAGAAGCTTGAATAATAGAACGGAATCTATCATAAAGATATATTTGAAGAAAATCTTATGGAGATGAAGTAATGACTGTAGATATTAAAATAAAAACAATGCACAGAGGAAAATAACACAGATAATTTCAGATAAGGTAGGATTTTAAAGAAGAGCACTACTAATAGAGACCTGAAAAATACCTTTTACATGGATACTAGGTTAAAAAAAAATCACAGAACAATTGTAACAGCACAACATGGATATGGAAAATAATGCCAGAAAAATAGACTTAGGAGCCCAATTTCTCCGATTTTCCACTCCTTTCCCCCTAAGGAGGAAGGATTCCTCTTTGATGGGTATGTCAATCTAAATAATGAAACACTAAACAGAAGGAAATGGTGAGAAATGCAGATGAAAGAGGTAGAAGGAAGGTAGAAAAGCAGAAAGGTTGAGGGTAAGTTGATTTTGTTGAGCAAGTAAAAGCTCTGGTGAAAAGATCTAGAGTGTGAGGGAATATATGAGAGAGGAAAGGTATGTTTCAGTAACTTTTGTAAGGAAACTACATATATAAATCTTTCAAAATGACCTTTGGATATATGCATGAACATTGAAATTTCTTTTTAAGTATGTCAGGCTTCTTATTCTTGAATGCAATATTGTTCTGAAACTGAATCACATGGATATCTTAAGATTCACATAAGAAACTGTCCACGTTGGTGCTGTTGACAAATAGGTTTGACTCAGTAGGTCTCAGTTTTGGCTTCTCACTAGAATCCTCTGGGAACACAAAAGAAACTGAAGCCTGGGTTCTATCTCCAGATATTCTGATTGAATTGTTCTTGGTGTAGTCAAGAACAATTTTTTAAAATTTCCCCAGTAATTCTAATATGTACCCAAGACTGAGAACCACTGAGTACTAGGTAGATACAAAGCTGACAATAACCAATACCCCATGTCTCCTTCCAAATTTGTTTGTTGTGGTTACCTGAAGTTAGATGCCATCCTCTGATTTCCTCTTAATGAAGTAGCTGCCATCCATGCAAACACGTGAAAGCAGTGTTAACAGAGCACATCTTTTAGATTGCCTTTCCTCCATCTATTAGATATTTCTCTTCACTCACTAATCCCACATTGCCACCATCAGGGTCACGCTGAGTAACACAAGTAAAGAGGATGCAGCAATCGCAGGCAGCTCAGAATTCACTATTGTGTGGATTGCCTAAATAAAGCTTTGTTTTACTCCACTGTACAAAGGAGCACTTTGCAATCAGTTTTAAGACTGTACTTAATGCATAAAACAAGGTTAAAACATAAATCATAATTATATTTATTGCATTCCTTTAATATCGACTAGAAATATCCAATAGCATGTGATGTGATCTTTCAGGCTGTACTTAAAGAGAAGCCATGAAACAGATGGATGTCCTGCTGACAACCACCCAGGAGGCCAGCTTCTGAGACATACGTGGGAAGCTGCAAGCAGTTCAAAGTGATGAGGGGGAGGCTGTAGCACAAACCCTATTAGCAAATAATGGGATTTGTACATCTCCTGTACCTCCAAAGAGGAATTCTCTCGCATGCCTTTTCCTACTATTTGTTTTCACTTAAAAAGCTATTTAAAGCTTTCTCTACTCTTGGAATAGAGCACATCTTCTACTTTGCCCATTATCAGCCACAGTAAATAGATTTGAGCTGAGAGATCCAGGCACTTTAATTGCCACTGTGCACTTTTCTCAAGTAATAAAAAGAAAATATCCACTTTTATGTGTCCCCCTTGATATGGTCTATGTATAGTGCCAGCACTTTATTCCCCTAAAGACCCACTCTCTGCAAAAGAGAAACTAGTCTGATGGTATTGTTTGCCTTTAAAGAAAATCAATGATCAAACTTAAAAGGCGATTTACTTGAAGTAAAACATAGATGCTTCTTCAACATATTAAATAGATACACATGAGCAGCAGTTTGTGTCTTTTGGTTATAAGTGACCTAAAGAGGAAGTTCCTAAAACACGGTGGAGAATGGCCTAAATATAAGTGTTGAGTGACTTTACTGGCCTGCTCTAGCCATAGCCAGTCTTACAGTTTGACTGTATGGCACAGCAAAAACAGCATGAACGTTCATGGGAAAAAAATAAGGGTTTAAGTCTTGGCCCCGTAATTTACAAGTTATTTGTCATCAGGCAAGTTACCTAATCAATCTACGCCCCATTTCCGCAAACATAAATAAGAATAACAGTATTTATTGTATATTCTGTCATATTAATAAGAGGCATTATATGTATAATACCTAACCTAGCATATTGTAGGCACTCAACAAATGGCAGGTACACTTTTCTGTCCTGAACCATTTCTTCTCCAAACTATGAAAGCAGTGTGAAAGACCGTGGGACATTTTTGTGTCCTCAATAAACTAGTTCTTAATGTTTTCTTTGTAAGTTATGAGTTTCTTTGGAAATGGGCTGAAAACTATTAATACTCCCTCCTACCCTCAGCTTTAAATATACATTACAATATACATACAAGTTAGTTAAAAAAAACTCTGTCATGTAGCAACTCTTCTGTCTTCCAAATCCCATAACAATAATTATTCATAAAGAACCCTGGGTCCTATTCCTAGAGAAGATAATAAGGACTCAGTGAGGTTGCAAAGTCAATAGATGTGATTGCCATTCACTTTGAAGTGCTTGATAATATCCCTCTGATTCAAGACAAAAGGGCAATCCAGTGATTTTTCTAAGGCAGAACAGAAATGCAATTTGTTACCCTATATGGTATAATTTTGCAGTTTAAAATTAAAAGAGTGACAGAAACATTACTGGAGTTACCAGCCTTCAAAGTGTGATCATTATACTGGTAATATGTTGTTTTTAGTTGATCAATGTGTTTCTGGCACTGCAGGCAATTTTTAAAATATTTGGTGCCATGGTGAAAGTCTTCATTTATGTGTAGTCACATTCATTTACCAGAATTTCACAACGATAAAGTTAAAAGCATTGGGATTATTTGGTCCACAAAAGACAGGAATGATTAATCATGATTAATCAACATCTCTCTCTCTCCCTTTCTCTCTTTTCTTTCATATCTATGTATCTATCGTTTCTATATATGTGAATTTCTATATATGAATTCTACACATTTCCATATTTCTATATCGATAGAGATATATAGAGATATAGAGAGATGTAGAAATTCATATATATATGAAAAACATGGAGATACATATCTATATATATATTTGTATCTCTGTATCTCTATTGATATAGAGATATAGAGAGATGTAGAAATTCATATATATATTATATATATATATATGAAAAACATGAAGGATGAACTAATAAACAGTAATTGAGACAAAGAAGCAAAATATAGTCTTTTTGGTTTCTATTGCCTGGGAAAAGAATATTTTCAATTTCAAATTTCTCTTAACTATAAAGGCCAAGGCTGGACCATACAATGGTATGCTAAGGCTGAGACTAAGTTCTGACAACTTATATCTTGCTTTTAATTACCACTGTTTTATTGCATTACTATGTTTTCAATGTGGAGTTGGATTAAGTAATGTGTGAGACATTTATCTATACTAAATGAACAATCTAATTTTCATCTAATTATTTAAAACTTTAAAATTTGTATTCTTGTTTAGTCTCATGTCTAGCCAGTCTTGTATCATCTCTTTTGTTATGTTAATACAGTCTTAATAAGAGTTCATGTTTATTGATTTACTACTCAGTCCTTGAGCAAATAGGAACTGAAGTAAGTAGAAAGGAATTTCACTATTTTCTTTTAAGAAGCTCTAAGTGTAGTACAAGATAGAAATACATACATATAATAAATGCTATTTATGCTCTTTCCAATATGCTATAGAGATCCTTTTTATATTTTTCCCTTTGCTTTTCATCCTGACTTCTAAACACGTGCTTCTCTAAAATGAAGACAATATTTTGTCACCAAAAATTCTATCAGTTCCAATTTTGTTTCCAAAGTGGCCCCGTTTGAGCAATTGTTATGTAGCATTTAAACCCTATGTATGTGACAAGGGAAGTATTGGTCTGACAATCTCTAGTTAAACATTTGGAATTAGAATGGGCAATATACCGAAGAAGAATAATTGCTTCCTCTTTATTACCAATTTATTTCTGGTTCTCTAAACTATAGTTTAACTAGTCTGCATTACATTCAGTTAGGAGATTTGGGTTCTTAATAACTAACTTATTATCTTAAACAAAACGTCAATATTCTTGTATAATACCTTAGAGGAACCACAGTAATCTTCAGAATAAATTACATTTGTGGAATAAATTCTTGTCTGTGTACCTAACCAGTCATTTGATGTGCAGATCAGGTCAGCCTTCATCAAGTCTGCTACTCTCTCTGTTTCATTAATAAAAACTGACATTTCAAATTTCAACTGTTATGTGCCTAAACAGATATGCATTATACAAAAAGAGAATAACCGCAGAAATATCCTGTTTCCATTCTGATATGTCTGAGTTTCTAAAACGATTGTATTTAGCTTCTCAACCATGATTGTGAAGATTTTCCCCCCACATCCTCACAGGCATATTAATAGCAAGAAGATGGTATTCATCTATAGATTTAAATTCTAGAGCAATATCAGCAGATGCTGTGATCAGTAATGTGTGATCAGTGCCTGCCCTTTTGGCTCCCCTGTGGAATTTCATTAATTCTAATATTGATTGGGAAAAGATCTGTTGGCAAAAATTGACGCAACAGCTCAATGGAATTTCATTCTTCTGGGATGTGACTGACTTTGCAGAGGTGATATAGTGACAGTAGGTTCAGCTCACAAATAATGAATTCAAAGTATAATAAAGTTAGTATAGAATTATTAGGGAGATTCAAAGCAAGAAGGTATAAAAGTCAATTTGGGATTAGAAATAATTCAACATTCGTTCACATGTTCATTCATTCCACAATACGGATTGCCTATAATATGCCTGGTAATAAGAAAGCTAGGAGGTGCATTTAATGTCAAATTCACATACTATACAATGTAGAGGAGCACTAGAAAGTAAACAAACACATTGTTCTGTGGTCTCTAAGGGTGAAAGATGGCATTCTGTGGAGATATAAAAGTAACATGTAATTTATAATTTTTCCTGGGGGAACCAGAGAAAATGCCAACAAAAGAGATAACATTTATCCAGGGGAGGAAGTGGGCATATAAGGCATTAATTCAGAGACAAGAGAGTGTAGAGTATGCTACCAAAATGGAAATCAATTAGGCTGGTTAGAACACATGTATGAGAACGTATGGTGAGGATGAAAGTTAGGTGGTTTCATGGACCTGAATTCCACATTAGAACTTGTTATAAAGCACTTGGGAACTGGATAAGCTTTAAGCAAAGAAGGCCCATGATCAGATTAATATGAGAAAAGTCATTCTGAGCACGGTATGAGCAGTTGACCAGTTGGAGAGGAAGAATAGTGATGCCATTTAGGAGGGTATCACAGAAATCTAGGTAAATAATGATATGAGATACACTTATAGCAATGGCAAAATTAATAGACGAATCAAGAGATAGAGGACATAAAATTTGGTGACTTATGAAATGTAGCAATTGAGGTAGAAAAAATGTTAATCCTTATGATTTGGCAGAGTAACAGTGTAGTTGGTAGAATGAGTAAAAGAGGAAGAAATATAAGAATGAAGGGGAAATGATAATGAGTTTTTAGTAACAAGGCAAAAATCCAGAAGTGATGTCCAGTAGCAATTAGATATTAGAGTCAGGGGCTCAGAAATAGAGCCAGACTGAAAATATGGTTTTGAAATTCAGCAACGTGAAAATGGTTGATTCTGCCGAGATAAAATGTGCAGTATGAAAAAGGAAACCGAAGGACACCAAGATTTAAGAGTCTGGCTTAAGAAGAATCACCCATGAAGGGAACTTGGTAGGATGCAGAGTCTCAAAAGCCAAGGGAATACTGTTAGAGAAAATTAACAATGCCCAATTATAATTAAAGTTTTTATAACATTAGGAACAAATTTGTCATTTGATTAACATCAAGAATATCAATAGTGGTCATTATAAGAGCAGTTTCAGTGCAGAGAAGTACATGGCAAGTGGGAAATAATGATGGAAACCATGGACAACACTTTCAAGAGTAGATAATAAAGAGTCTGGCTAATAAAGATGATAAAGAGGGCTGGCTAATACATTTGAAGGTGGATATGTTTAAGAGACTGAGACTGCCAAGTGGTCTAAGCAATGCAGAGAGGCATGACCAAGTGTGTTAAATGAGTGGTGAGGATTCTTTGGCTGGAACAGAGTCCATGAAGTGAGAGATTCAAAGTCTTTTATATCTACATACATGCAACTGCATCTGCTCTCTCCTCACCTTTGAATCCAACTGTTACAGAAGTGCATGTGATGCGCAAGTGCAGATCACATGACCACAAAGAGGATTGTATGGGGACATGAGTTTTCTAGCTCCTCTCTCTGAAAGCAGGAATCATAATACATGCAGTTTACCCAAATATAGAAAGGATGTTCAAACATGGTAACAAAAAATTGAAATGTCCACTGTCTCCCCTACATTTGAGAATAAATTTAGGAGGCTACAAAGCCAGCCAGAAGTAAAAGCTGGTTTAGAAACTGTGCTTACATAAGTTCAGTTTAGTTTGGGAGATTCTGAATGTGAAAGTTGAAATCAAGAAAAACATATTCTCAAATATAGGGAAATTTTAGGATATGGTACAGGATTAGGACTCTTCTGGTAGGAAGCTGTGGTTGAAAGTATGAGCAAGAGCAGCACCAAGAAGCGAAAGAGCAGAGAAAGATAAGAAAAATACCTCACGACTGAAATATTGGAGAATTCCTTAGCTTAAGGGGTTAGGAAAAGCAAAAATGGGTCTTAAGAAAATAATGCTGTGATAATTAAAGAGAGGATAAATTTATGTCCATCCAAAAGAAGACAGTATTTTAAGATGGATAAATGGTTTATTAAAAGTGCAAGTGGAATAGAGTAGTCAAAAAGATGAGGAGTCAGTTTGGCATTTAATAAGTTATTAGTGACCTTACAGAGATAATCTTCACGGGAACACTAAAGAGTAAAGATCAGGTTTAATTGGAGTTTTAGCCGAGGTCTCCCAAGAAGTAGATACCAAGACATGATTAAATATGCATGGATTCTGTCAAAGGAATTGCCTGTGAGAGAGAATGAGGAGGGAGCAGGAGAAAACTGGGAGAGTCACAAGACAGTGATGCAAGTCTTACCCAAGGGAAGAAGAAAGGGAGGGGAGGAGACTGGAAGTTCTCAGACTCCTCTGCAGTCAAATTAAATTTCAGCAAAGCCCTCAGGATATCTTCAAGTCAAAACTGGCCATCAGAAAAATCTTACGGTTTCCAGGAATGAACCGGTCTTAGTATCCCTGTTACACTCAGTCATTGCCTAAAAGCAGTTCATGGGAAACTTGCTGTTTGAGCCACTGTGGCTATGAATTCAGAGCATGGCACCAGGGGCCCTTGATCAGTTTTCCTTCATGTAGTTGGAGGTCTTCAAGGAAAATTTTCATGGACACATAGCAGAGGAGAATGAGGGCAGGAGGAGAAACTGGCAGGAAGGCATGTCGTAAAGTAAAGGGGAAAGATGAGAAGGCTATTTTAGAAGGACGAGCAGGCAAACTTGATTATAATGCATAAGATGATAGGTTACCATATTATCTATGTTATTTATTAGGATACTGAGGATGCTAGAATGATAACAGGTGCTTCTGTATTGTTACAGAGTTTAATAATTGCACACATAAATGCTAGCAGATAATTGATAAACTGTAGTCTCAAAATTGATGGCAGAACAGGAAACCAAAGATGCAGATGGAGGACATAGTCTGAGATGAGGAACGGGTAAGATAGTTTTACCTCAAAAGCCAAAGCAAGAGAAATATGGAAGGGAAATACTGAGAAGTTTTAAAAGAAGAGACAGGAAAATAAATTGACTTCTTTAAGTTAGGAAGCAAATTTGTTGGCATGATAAGGTCAAGGCTTGAGCCAAGAGGATGAAATTTGTTCCTTGCAATGTTAGGGACATTACTTGGTACCAACACTGAGTTAATGGAGGGGTTTCTGTGAAGTCATGTGTATAGAGCTAACAAATGTCCTTCAGATAGTGTGTAATTCTCTGGCATAGTTCAGCAGCTTGGGGATTCAAAGCAGAGGATTAAAAAGTTGGAAAGAGCACATAATTGGGGAAGTGATTCTAAAATGATATTGAGATTAGAAGCAAAATGATTCTAAATATAAGAAGACAAGTGGACGTGCAACCATAGGAGTGGACTCTCGTACTACAAATTTTACAGCTTAGACCACACATAATTATTCATTTACAAAAAGTTCTTTTACTTTTTAGTTTTTCTCTATGGTATTCTTCAATATATTATTTTGTCTTGGATAAGGTCAACTTTAATAGGCACAGATGATTATAAAACTAATGTTTGAGATCCTTAATATTATTTACAACAAATACAGATTTTGCTTCTCTTCGGAGAATCAGAATTAACTAACTTTATGATTCATGGATCTAAGTGAAACACACATGCCATCTGTTCACCTTCTATCTTTTCATTAGATTACCTACAAATCACTCATGTGTGGTTAGGAAGAAAATACGGCCACTGGAGTCTAGAAAAGCAGTTTACAATGTATCATATGGCTACAGCTATCCAGACAGCAGCCATCATCCTGTTGACAGAACCAAAGAGTGGTTTTACATACATTAAAAAAAATATAGAACAGATTTTTCTCACAGTCATGATCAGAACATGGAACCCAAATTCTTCATAAATTAATATTGATCCTCAATTTCAACGATCGGTTACGTAGAGATCGTGAATTGTGTCCTACATGATTCATTCCTACATTGATATACCATATACTTACTGAGCATGTACTCTATACCGGCCACCTTACTAGGTGACAGTGATAGAAGAGTTAAGAAGATATCACCTAGGCAGATAGTGGGGGTAGGAGAGTCCTCAGTGAGGTTTTCCTTTTAATGTAAAGCTGCCCCAAAATGTCATGTTCAAAATGGCACCACTATCTTCCCTTCTCTGCAGCCACGTGTACAGCAAGGAGCAGACAAGAGGTGCTAGCCTAGGGAAAGTTCACTTGCTTAATAAGAGTAGGGTGGGGCAACCAGCCTTCCCTATGTGCTTTGTGAATGTCATATCTGATAGAACCAATCTGTGAGCCCTGTGTAAATCAGACACTACCTCCTCAAGCCTGACCATAAGATCTAGTGCATCCGCGACTGGCGGGTCTTTCCTTTCTGAAGTCTCCTCTGTCTCACTAGAAAGAGAGCTGTTTTCCTTTCTCTTTCTTTTGTCTATTAAACCTCTACTCCTAAACTCCTCATATGTGTCCCTGTCCTAAAGTTTCCTGGCAAGAGAGAGACAAACCTTGGATATTTACCCAGACCTTGTAGCTGCTTCAGTAGTGCTACAGGGGTAATCAGAAGAGCCTCAGCTTCTACCTTTGTGAATTTTGCGTTTTATTCAGGCTTCGTTGCCCAAAGTGTGGTCACCAACTTGCAGCATCTGTATCACCTGGAAAGAACTTGTTGAAATGCAGAATCTGAGGCCCAGCCCAGATCCCCTGAATCTGAATCTGCATTTTCATGAAAGTCCTGATTCAAATTCAGAAAATGTTTGAGAACGCACTATGTAGTAAATACTAGCAGATTAAAAACATTACAGTGTTATAGCACTGCAATAGGAATACACAGAGCACCAGGGACATGCACAGAAAGGCCACCTGACCCAGACGGAAGTGTCAGAAAAAAGTCTTATTAATCCTTTATGCAACTTATATCAAATTAGAAGTCTCTGATGATTCAACATACTCATCAAGAAGAAGGTTCTGACTAGACAAACTACCCCTACTCCATTGTGGCTCTCTCTAGCCTCCTTGGGAGGTTATTGAATGGACGCTAAAACATTGCGACTGTTAAACATATTCTAGATTGCATATTAATCTCTCATCCCACTTTTTATTTACAAATATACTTTACCTCATTGCTTTGTCACTCTATAACTTTTTTTTTTTCAGTTTATGAAACTTGTTAGAAGCTACTTTTAAGAGGTTATCTTCCAATTGTCTTTAGAATGCATCTTTATGTCCCTCGGGACAAATTAATGAGTACTGTCCAGAAGGCCAACTTACATGCTTCTCCCTGTTTCCATTTCACTTAATCCCTGACCACATTAAGGTTCAGAGTCACCTCTGGCAATAATCAATTTTGTATTTAATTTTCTCCAGATTCTTTGAAATCTCCACTAAAGGATGTCATTAAAAATGGTTTAGTGCAGTTCAGTGCTCTGATTTAAAAAAAAAAAAAAAAAACTAAGCATAGCAATAACAATTATTATTATTCCTTACATTTATAGGGTATATTTTTGTATGCCAGGCCCTACAATAAGTTCCTTACATGCGTTTCAATCTCATGACCAAATAAATTATGTACAATTATTAGCACAAGTTTATCACTGTGAAACTCAAGAGAAACACCAAATACATTGCTTAACACCTTAGAACTGGCAATCCAGAAACCACATCCAGATAAGCTGAAGTTCACAACCTGAACTTGATGGCCCTATTATCTTGGGGAGAACATTTAAAAAAGCGAGCATCAGTAAAGATGCTAACATGTGTTGTGCTGGGAAGAAATAACTCAAGAAAAAGCATCTTTCTTATACCTCTTCAAATCTCTGTATTTGCTGAAATATTAGATCTTGGGAACTCTAATTATAAATTTTTGAAAGGTAGGACTATGTTTAGGGAAAATAGTTCTTATAATGTATGTTAATTACGCCTAGAAAAGAGAGGGTTTCTAGCTACTGTGTTTTAGCTTCTTGGTCTTCCAGCAAACCCGAGGGTTGCTGTACTATGGAAATATCCTATCTCACCTCACCCACTCCAACTGACTATTTGTTTGGAAAATGTAACACCTTCACTCCTACACTTTTCTGAATTCTCAGCTATGAAAGCATGATGCGATTTTTTCTCCTTTTCCTCCAAAACCTCTAATAGTGCATTGATTGCAGCTGGTAAATGGTACGATGTGCCCCAGCCAAACATAGTTTTGTTGATTTGTTTGGCTATTGATTTTCTAAACAGTTTTCAATCTCCATGCTCTATGTAAGCAATAAAGTTTGAAAAAGTAGTGGTGAGTGTGACTCTCAGGGAATAACAAAGATTCATGAAAAAATAAAATCCGGGTATGCCTTGCTTCCCAGGGAGCACAACAATAACTTTCCTGTACAGAATGGAGAGTTTCACATTATTATTATTGAGTGAATTCATACTGACAAAGTGGCCAGTGAGAAAAAAATGCTTGGCTGGATTCCATTTATGTGACCCTGACATCCTGGAGGACCAAACTGAGAGTTATTTCTACACTAAATGCTCAAGTGAGTATGCCTCAATCTGTTAAAAATTCAGACTGCTGAAACAGTTGTATCTGATATGTTTTCTACAAATATGGAAAATGATGCCTGTTTTATTTCTGATATTCACTAATGTTTTTCATAGCATTAACAGCCATAAAAGAGATGAAGACCCAGCTGTGATTTGTTTTTTCTCTATACTACTCAGTTTTTGTTTTTTCTCTATCTTACCCAATTCCACAGGAAAATATCTTGTAAGTTTCCTAGTATAAGTCTGTGATGTCTAGGGTCTGGGAAACAAATAATGGGTTGAAAATAAAGATTTGTGAAAGAAAAACAATATTGACCTTGAACTGTTTTGGAAAAAAAAAAAAAAACTTAGAAGTTTGTTCATTTAAACTATTTAAAAAAAAAAAACTTGAAAAACCTTCTCCCTTAATCCTATTATTAGAATTCATGTGTGTGCACTTTACAAATTTTCTGGAATTTTATAGAGTGCACCTCACAGCCAGGATCAGGCTCAGCAGGTGTGTCAACATGGTCTTAGTTCCAACAAAGCCATGGGAAATTAACTTAGAACTTCAAATGTGGCATTCAACTTAGCTTTGAAAATAGACATGTAAATAGATGCACAACTTGTGAATTAAGTATCCTGTCATAAAGATTAAGCCTTGAATCCCTTAATATTAATATTAAAATCAAGAATGAAGTAAAAATATAAAATTCAAAAGCAATAAAATATTTAGCTAAGAACAGTGTATTTGCAATGTGATATGTTTTTTTTTTTTTTGGAAGGTACTTTTAGTTTAGTTTTTTTTTTGCAAAATTTTGAAGTCAAGGACAAAGGATGCACATTTTCTTTCAAGAAGGATAGCATCAAAGTCATGTAAAGTTGTTTAATTTCAGTAAGACACCTGGAGGAAGGTTAGGAGTGGCCTAGGATTCCGCCACTGCAAATAAAATTGCAAACCCATTTTTTCTAACTTGACCCATTTGGGTCTTCTGTATCCTGACCACTTCACAAAGTGTTTTTGCTTTATTTTTTAATTCTTCAGAGTCTAAATAGCTGAGTTTGCTTGGCGGGGAGGGGTCGGGGGAGGGAGGAAGAAGTGGGGAATAAAAAGAACTAAAAAAATTCTTTGAATCTTTCCAGAACCTACTATACTTTCAGAAACTGAATAACTTCAAGTAATGTTATAACTAGTTTGGCTGGTATTTTTGTTCTTATTTGGATTAGCCGTGCATTCAACATAAATAATACTTATTTTTGTCAAAACTTACCTATGGATTTGGTAGGAAATATGGAGACCAATGAGAAATATAGACAAAGTTTCTCCTTTTAGGCACTTACAGTTAGTTAGTGAATAAAAGGCATAATAAATCCACGGTAGCACATAATCACTGATAGAAAATGCCACAAGCGGGTACACAGACAATGCTCTTGGTGTTTAGAGGAAGAAAAAAGATGAAGCAGATGAAGAGTTTCTAGGTCACATCATGGGATTGAATACAGTGAAATAATTTTAAAGAGTGCTGTGTTTGTATGTTTACAGCAGATAGGTTTCCATGATATGTTGTCAAATAAAACAAACAGATGCAAACATAGCATTTAGGATATAATTAGATCAATTTACACTGCATAGCCAATGTGGATTTACGTATAAAAAAGTTCCAGGTCTTAGATGACTGTTCTCCAAAAGTTTAATAGATGTTTCTGAACAGTGGGACTTTACCAAGATGGCCTTTAATTTCCCCTGAGCTTGATTATTCCTTACACAGGTTTCTTCCTGATTACAGCCTGACCTCCCTCCCTTTGCTTAGAGAATTTACTTCAGAAAACTTGGAATTATAAATGACTAATGGGTACTAGGCTTAATACCTTGGTGATGAGATGATCTCTACAACAAACCCCCGTGACATGTTTACCTATGTAACAAACCTGCACATGTACCCTAAACTTACAGTAAAAGCCAAAACGTAAATAAATTATTCCCTCATTCATTCATTCATTCATTTATTCTCTGGCCTTTTGAGATATAAATATCGTCCCATTCTCTTGCCAGCTCTACGACCGAGGAACCCTCCCTTAATTATCAAGAGATAAGGACTCTGTATTTATCTCAGTCTCTGTGAGAAGCAGGAGCTTAATTTCTGTAATGGACAATTAACAAACACAGGTGGCCTAATCACATCCACCACCTCCCTTTTTAGCCTCTAGTACTTTTCCGCCAGCTCACCCCAGTGCTTAAAATTTCTCTCTCCTTGTGTTTCAATAAAATTGAGTTCAATCTCTTTCCAAAATGTAGTAGCCTTGACCTCTATTGCATTAGTCTTGAATAAGGTCTTCCTTGCCTGTGTAGCCCTGTCTGGTGCAAATTTTCTTTGACAGACTCCAAATATGTTTGCTTTTTTTTTTTTTTTTAATTTCTGTAACTTAAAAAATGTTATAAGTGAGGACTAAGCTCCCATTTTTTATCTTGCCCAAATTCCTACATAAGGGATCTAGGGAATCATGCCCTACAAACCATACATTCTCAAGAGATGGGTTTTATTTGACCCTATATATCATAACTTACTTTTCAGTCTGACTCTGGCATAGCATTATGAGACAAGGAAAGAGTAACGCCAAAATATATTTCATTGCCATACCTTGAAATTGCCCCGTAAAGTCTCTTGTGGGAAAAATCCACATCCTATAGAGAATCCCCTTTCCTCTTTGTTTTCCTTCCTCTCTTTCCAGATCCAGGAGATAATCAACTAAGAGTCAGGTACCCTTTTAGATCCCATAAGAAACATTTTACAACCTACTCTCCCTCTCAACTCTGCTATCTGAGAGATTCCTCTGCATAATAAAACTTGGTCTCCACACTCCTTTATCTTAACCTGAACATTCCTTTCTATTGGTCCCGGGTTTTCAGATAAACTCAACCAATTGTCAACCAGAAAATGTTTAAATTTGCCTATAAGTTGGAAGCCTCCCCCCTCCTCCCCTCACCACTTTTGAGTTGTCGCACCTTTCTGAACCAAACCAATGTATTTCTTAAATGTATGTGATTGAGGTTTCATGCCTCCCTAAAAATATATAAAACCAATCTGTACCCCAAACACCTGGGGCACATGTTCTCAGGACCTCCTGAGGTCTGTGTAACAGGCCATGGTCATTCATATTTGGCTCAGAATAAATCTCTTAAAATATTTTACAGAGTTTGACTCTTTTCATAGATACTAATCTGACACACAAACATGTGAAGCCTCAGAGAAGACTCAGACTCCGGAAGGAGTTGTCTGAAACAGAGCTAAGATACTAGCAGGGGCCCATTGAAGCCCCACCGAGTTCAAGCTTCTCCTCCAGTGGAGCTGGTAAGTCCTCCTGAGCCCTGGACCTCCCTTTGCTTTGAGGGTCCTTGATTTATTCTGAGCTGGTTTTCTTTTAGGGAGTTGTTGTTTTAAGGATTCTAATTCTAGTTGGGAGATGCATTCTAAAGGGAATTCTGTATTGCTTTTTCTCCTAAAATGTATCCTGATTTGATTTGTCTCTGCACATTTGCGTGAGGAACTGAACTGTTGCTTTCATAGATACATGAGAGACTGAGTTTTTCAGCTCAGAAAAGGAAGGGCATTTGCTCCTGCTTGCTGAAAGGTGCCCTTGGGTGGCCCAGGGCCTCATGGGAGTGTCTGGGGGGTTGACCCTCCCCCCGCCATGCACAACATGCAGTGGCCCTGCAGGGAAATCCCTAAAAAAAAAATCAGTTTTAAAAATGGCTCATCCAGGAAATGCATATAAGAGCTAGAGCTAATAATCCAGCGTTTTGAACCCTCTCAGAGGTCATGGACTTCTGGAGAGAAACTGAGACACGTAAGAGGTAACACACTGTGGAGTCCTGTCCATAAGGAGCATACATATCGGTCCACCACACAAAAACCCTAGGCTATAGCTCAGTTCCTCCTTTTAACAAAAAAAGAAAAAAGAAAAAAGGAGAAAACAAGGAGAAGTACTCCCTTTTGAGCACTCCTTAGGTTTCATGGCAGCTGTTCTTGCTAGGGTTTATATCAAATGGAAGTAATATGGTCTTTGTGCACGCTTACATTAAGGAAAGAGTCCTAAGGTCGACCTGCAAACTATAGAGTACCTAGGTTCTATTTTCTTTTCTGCCTGCTTTAATCTGCTGTTACTTTTCTACTGAGATCAAAACCACCATTTGGATCTAACAGTGTTTTTTGCAAGCTGACAAAGTTGTATTTATCTCATGGTTATAGTACTGAAGTAATAGCTATGGGAACTTTGTGTGTGCATGTGTGTGTGTGCATATATTTAAAGGCCTTTATAATAGACTTCTATAATTTTATGTTCAATTGGCAATTGAATCCATTTTAATTTCCCTCCAGCACACCAGACTTTCTCTTTGTATCTTATAATGTAAATTTTGCTATCTGATTTTCACCTGAGTTGCCTTAATATGCAAGTATAATGCTATTTAGCTAACACCTGCCTGGGGTAAGATTTTAAAAAAATGCGGGGGGGGCGGATAAAAAATAGGTCTTTGTAAGTCTATAAGATGTGCGATATGCTTCTATCACAATGCGTATATATCTATATCTTTATGTGTGTGTACCCAATCTTTTCACTAGTAAAAATATATAAAGAACTTGAATTAATTGGCTTTTTAAAAGCACTTAAATCAGATACTTTTTTAAAAAAACCACTCAAATGCTTTTGCAAGTTCATGTGACTTAAGTAAAATCTTTATTAAATAAGCTGGCTTTAAATTATTGGTAAAATAACATCAGCAATGTCTTTAAAATTGTTAGCATTTTGTTTGCATTTATTAAGCAAGTAGTTCCATGTTTATTCCTGCAAAATACAATGAGATTTGCCATAAGGGTTATAAACTATGAAACCCAGCCCAAGACAAAATAATCTGTGCTTATATATATTTAAAAAATATTGTTGGCTTTATAAGTAGAAAGCTGAAACTGGATCCTTTCCTTCCTTACTCTTTATACAAAAATCAATTCAAGATGGATTAGAGACTTAAATGTTAGACCTAAAACCATACAAACCCTAGATAAAAACCTAGGTAATACCATTCAGGACATAGGCATGGGCAAGGACTTCATGTCTAAAACACCAAAAGCAACGGCAGCAAAAG
>NW_012121598.1:1906200-1906506 GCF_000951035.1 Colobus angolensis palliatus | reverse complement strand
GACTGGATTAAGAAAATGTGGCACATATACACTATGCAGCCATAAAAAAGGATGAGTTCATGTCCTTTGTAGGGACACAGATGCAGCTGGAAACTATAATTCTCAGCAAACTATCGCAAGAACAGAAAACCAAACATCACATGTTCTCACTCATAGGTGGGAACTGAACAATGAGATCACTTGGACTCCGGAAGGGGAACATCACACACCGGGGCCTATTATGGGGAGTGGGGAGGGGACAGGGATGGCATTGGGAGTCATACCTGATGTAAATGACGAGTTGATGGGTGCTGACGAGTTGATGGG
>NW_012121598.1:1882777-1905380 GCF_000951035.1 Colobus angolensis palliatus | reverse complement strand
TGATGGGTGCAGCACACCAACATGGCACAAGTATACATATGTAACAAACCTGCACGTTATGCACATGTACCCTAGAACTTATAATAAAAAAAAAATATTGTTGGCTTAAATGAAAACAGCTAAATACTGAGTTATTGGTATAAATATCCCTAAAATTAACCATAAGTTTTATTACTTAAGTAAATACGTGAAATTCACAGCTATAAAAATGATTAATAAAAAAGTTTAAATATTGGCTATCAATAAATAATCTATGTAACTACTAAATCAGGTAAATATAATGGAATAAATACTTGTAAACAAACTCATCATAATTTAGGATCTAATGTTATGATTGATATAAAGTATCTGGGCATTTCCAATTTAAGAATTACAGGAAAGCTTTTTTAAAAAAATACTCTTATTAGAGGTAAAATATTTTTGTCTAATTCAAGGCTTATTAAAGTGTTATGTATAAATTAAGGTACAGGAATCAGGAAATAAGAGATGTAAAGAAAGTTCAAGATATAAGGAAGTATTTTTGGTTTTAAAAAGGAAAGGAAAGTAATCTTATATAAGAATATGTTTTAAGTTTTTGTCCTAAAATAAAAATGATGGGATTGTACAAGAAAGGGATATTTAAGACAAAACAGCCAAAATTTTGTTGTGACTGAACTGTGAAAGTCATAATAAGGTTAGTAAAATAAACTTTTAAAGAGGTTGTATAATTCAGTTGGCTGTAATCGAAAAGAAATCATAATAATCTTTCTAGAGGTGGGTCTTTAATATTAAAAAATGCACTATTACAAAACTAATTGGTTAAAACAAGATTGTATTACAAATGCTGACTTATTTGTAATGCAAGAAGTTTTTAAATTGTTAAATGCTGTTTAACATTCTTTAACATTCTTCAGATAGATATCTTAAAAGTGCCACTCTTTCTCTTTTGAAAAGGCCTTAAATGATGGCTCTCTCCTTCACCTTTCCTTGGTTCCTGTAACTTTTACTAATTATCTAAAGTAAGGGAGAAAAATTGTTTTGAAAACAGGCAAATGAAGTATCTTTTGAACATGCCTTTTATTCTGTATGCCTGTAATACCTCTATCTTTATTTGTGTCATGTGGAAGTGATATTTCACTTCCAGATTACATGAAAGAGCTCTAATCAAGTAACTTAAAAAAATGTAAGTGCTTATCAGATTGGTAAAAGCTAGCTCAAATGCCTTTTAATTTACATAACCTTGGTAATCTTTGGTAAAAATTAATTTAGTAATGTAATCTCAAAACTCTCCAGAAATTTAAAAATTTTAAAGTCATATTTAACCCCTAGGGGTTTTTTCCCACTGAAAATTTGCATTACTAAAATGTTAAAATATGCATTTGTTAAAATTTTATAAACACAAGGATGTCAATTCTCAAAAAAAATGTAAGTTTAAGAGTTGCTTTATAATGAAGGAAATTATACAGATAAAACTAAATAAATTTAAAAAAAATCAAGCCAGGACAATAGAACTCTGAGCCCTATAAGGTTACCAAGAAAATAGTCAATATGGAGGAAGGGTAAAACCAAGTAACTCTTTAAAACCAAAGGGTGTAATGTAAAGGAATTGTTCCATTTTGTAGATTGGTATCATTCAGTTTATTTTTTAAAAAAATCTTTAGTGGATTGTAACAATAACCACTTTAAGAACAAAATTATTAATTTTAAATGCTACAGAATTTAAGAGCTTGTTTGAATCAATGCAGGACCCACAGCTTATTACGGAAGAAACACTAAGTATATGTGATCCAAATGTACAGGGGGTTATTCCTGAGAAAGCAAATATGTGATCCAAATGTACAGGGGGTTATTCCTGAGAAAGCAATCAGCCTAGTGGGCCAGATAATGCCATTATAAGGTCTGTTTTGCCCCAAGAAGGGGACTGCCTAACTCTCCCTATAAAATACCAAGTAAAGTACCCCAGATGAAGCAGTTAATATCTTTCTTATGCAAGCCGTGTTGGACTAGTTTTATGATAACTTGGATATCTTCCCACCTAATGTATCTATTACCCAGGTCATGGTAAATTTGGGGATTAAGGAGGCCCCTTTTTCATGGTACCCCTCCCACAGAATCATTGGTCTGTTTAAGAAGCCTTATCAATCTGCCGTCTCTCATAAGTCTTAAAGATGCAACTTCCTGCTGGAAACCCAAACCCTTTTTGCCAGAAAAGATAAAATGGTCTGGGGGTTAAAAAAAAAAAAAAAAAAAAAATGTCTCCCTGGGAACCAGAACATAAAAACATGCAGGTTAATAGAATTATAAAATGTAAGATGTTTAAACAAGCTTTTATGTAAGGTAGTTGTACCCCTTTTACCTAAATGTCTTATGAAAACGTGTACTATACCTAACTGGGGGATGTTTTCCCCTTTGTAGTACTGTAGCACTGAAGACGTGTAACTCTGCTCACGTACATTCTCCACTGCATAGCCTTTTGTGTGGAGCATTTATCGGGGCTGATGGAAAAAACTGTGAGCACTTCTCAATAACAACCACCGAGCTAGAGAATTTCTACTTGATGGGGCATTTACTGCCTTGCTCTGGAATATTTACTGAAGCTACCCCTATACTAATAGAAATAATGTCTCCCAAAAAGTTCCATGATAAAATACAAGTGGTTTACATAAAATCTTATGTTAACTTGGCTACCTAATAAGCCAAGAGCCCTTTTCCCTAGGACTAATTGTAAGAAGCTGCTAAATTCTATAGTGCCAAATAACTCCCATGAGCTGTTTGGTTCGTAAATGGCATTTGCAAGGTAAACAAATGTCTTGTTTTAAAAGCTGCTGCTCTGGTTAAAGGAGGGTCAAGAAAATCTTTTTCTTTTAAGTCATTTGGGTAAAGTATGTTTTTGTAGGCAAATTTACCTTCCCGAGTTCTCCAAAATTCAGATTGTAATTTTCTAACAGTATAGTTGTCTGTGTGAGTACAATAGTTTTAAAAAATGTTTTTTCAGGGAAAGCATGACACTTAATACTAGATTTCAGCCCTAACTTTTTAAGTGAAGATTAAATCATTATATCTTGGCTACAGTAATCCTCTAGGAAGTACCAGATTATAATTTCTTTCATATATTTAGTTGGTGCCCTGATGGAATAGGTTCCTTTTTCTGTTCTAAAAGTGTAATTCATATGAATTACACTCATAACTCTCAAACTATAAATGTTATTTATCTCTACTTGTTTTACTTCCAAGGATACCAAAATCATGGTATTCTGAAGACCAAAGTTACGACTCTCCCTCATTTGGCATCCCGCTGGCCTGGGATCTGTTTCACTGCTAATGCTCAGCTGCTAAAACTATATAAGCTGCCTCCCTCTAGGCCCAGGGACTTATCACGGAAATGGTGGGTGCATAAGATTGTAAGGACCAGTTGTGAAGGATAAAATTAGGACAAGATCAAACCCTCCACATCAAGAATGGGGTGCATAAAATTCCTAAACAGCTGGTAAAACACATTTAGTTGCCTTCTAAACCATTTTGTATCATTTTTGCATACACCCCAACTATTAGGGGAACCAGCCCCCAATATTTCAATGTAGGTTCTTTTCTATTTTCCTTAAGTGTCAGCTGGTCTGAGAAATAAAGAGAAAGAATACAAAAGTGAGAAACTTTACAGCTGGGCCTCCGAGGGTGACATCACATGTTGGTAGGTTCCGTGATGCCCACCTGAGCTGCAAAACCAGCAAGTTTTTATTAGGGATTTCAAAAGGGGAGGCGTGTACGAATAGGGAGTGGGTGACAAAGATCACATGCTTTAGGGGCAATAAAAGATCACAAGGACAGAAGGGCAGAGCAAGGTCACAAGGCCAGAGTAAAATTAGAATTGCTGATGATGTTCCATGTCCCACTGTGCACGCATTGTCATTGATAAACATCTTAACAGGAAACAGGGTTCAAGAGCAGGGAACTGGTCTGACTAGAATTCGCCAGGCTGGAATTTCCTAATCCTAGCAAGCCTGAGGGTGCTGCAGGAGACCAGGGTGTATTTCATCCCTAATCTTCAACTGCATAACACAGACACTCCCAGAGTGGCCATTTTAGAGACCTTCCCCTGGGAATGCATTCTTTTCTCAGGGCTATTCCTTGCTAAGAAAAAGAATTCAGTGATATTTCTCCTATTCACTTTCTGTAAGAAAAGAAATATGACTCTGTTCTGCCCAGCCCCTTAGGCAATCAGACCTTATGGTTATCTCCCTTGTTCCCTGAACATTGCTATTATCTTGTTCTTTTTCAGGGTGCCCAGATTTCATATTGTTCAAACACACATGCTTTACAAACAATTTGTGCAGATAATACAATCATCACAGGGTTCTGAGGCAACATGCATCCACAGCTTACGAAGATGACAGAATTAAGAGATAAGTAAAGACAGGCATAGGAAATTATAAGAGTATTGATTGGGGAAGTGATAAATGTCCGTGAAATCTTCACAATTTATGTTCAGAGATTGCAGTAAAGACAGGCGTAAGAAATTATGAAAGTATTAATTTGGGGAACTAATAAATGTCCATTAAATCTTTACAATTTATGTTCTTCTGCCATGGCTTCAGCAGGTCCCTCTGTTCGGGGTCCCTGACTTCCCTCAACACCCAACCATAAAAATTTTCTGCTTACTATAAAATTAAAGGAAAATATTTACTAACAGGATAAAATGCCTTGTAGCAAAGCCTCCTGGGTATAATACTCCCAATTATAGGTTGTCAAGATAAATATATCTATACATATATGCATATTTTCAATTACTTTTCATAATAATGCTTATGTTTTGTATAGCTAATTGCTGTAAGTCTGTAACAGAAACCAAGCTTACAGTAGCTTAACACATAAAAATTAAAAATAAGTCAGTGCTGTATCTTTACCTTTTGGTTTTATTGTCAGCTTTTGTTTTTTTTTAACGTAAATAATCTTAAGAAGTCATAAATGCTTGTTCACATCCATTTCTGTATATCCTAAAACAATTAACTGGCTATAAGTTTCTTGATTCTTAAGACCCTCAGCCATAGGGAGTCCTGCCAAGGGAAAAAATGACACTGTAGAATTGTGACTTCTCTTGTGACAAAAGCTTTTCTCTCCCATATACTAGTATATGGTGCAATACAAAAGTGGTGGCAAAAATAGATTTGTCTACTGTTAGCAAGTCTATAATGATTTAAACACTGAGGACCATTTAATTTATACCCTTCTCAAGATGCTATGGAGATAAATTGTATGAAAGAGAGATTAAATTTATTAAATTCTAATTTAATGTTGGTTGAACAATTTTCAAAAAAGATTTATTATAGGGTTCAAATAACCCTTAATAAGGAGGGTAAACATATTGTATGTTTAATCAAAGAATACGACGTTGCATGCAGGGTTTTCTCCTGGCTAATTGGGTTGTTTACTGCCCTCTGATTCTACCTGTAATCTTGGATGCCCAAATTTTCATTATATTTATGGTATTTGTTACTATATTAACCCTAGACATTCCTTGTAAATGTTATGCCAGATACAGCAACAAATAAAGGCACAATTAAAAACTCAGGTCATGATAGCTCAGAAAATAGATCTGATCTGGGATTTTTTTTTTTTTTTTTAAGACTAAACCTTAGGCCTGACTCCATATCACCCCTTAAACAATTGGCTATTACATCAGGTCAGATCATATCCTCCCCTGGTTGTGCAAATCACTAATATTTAAAACTATGGCCATCAAATCAGAGGACTCTAGAAATAAGCCTTCCTAGCTCCATGGGACACTGCCGGAGGGCCAAATCAGACAACTCTAGGAATCAGCCTTTCTAGTACCATGGGACGTGTTGCTGTTTTGTTGGCTTGCATATGCATTCTGTGGAATGCTTTTTGGCCAACAGGCGGAACTAAGGACTAAGCTCTGATTTTTTATCTTGCCCAAATTCCTACTTAAGGGATCTAGGGAGTCATGCCCTACAAACCATACATTCTCATCAGATGGGTTTTGTTTGACCCTGTGTACATCATGAGTGACTTTTCAGTCTGACTCTGGCATCACATTATGAGACAAGGAAAAAATATTTAACCCCAAAATATATTTCCTTGCCATACCTTGAAATTTCCCTGCAAAGTCTCTTATGGGAAGAATCCACATCCTGTAGAGAATCCCCTTTCCCCTTTCTTTTCTTTTCCTTTGTGTCCAGATCCAGGAGATAACCAACTAAGAGCCAGGCACACTTTTAGGTCTGATAAGAAACATTTTACAACCTGCTCTCTGAAGTTTGCTGAGAGATTCCTCTACATAATAAAACTTGGTCTCCACAATCCTTTATCTTAACCTGAACATTCCTTTCCATTGATCCCAGGTCTTCAGATAAACTCAACCAACTGTCAACTGGAAAATGTTTAAATTTACCTATAGCCTGGAAGCCCCTGCTTTGAGTTGTCCTGCTGTTCTGAACCAAACCAATGTATTTCTTAAATGTATTTGATTGATGTGTCATGCTTCCCTAAAATATATATAAAACCAAGCTGCATCCCAACCACCTGGGGCACATATTCTCAGGACCTCCTGAGGGCTGTGTCATGGGCCATGGTCTCACATATTTGGCTCAGAATAAATCTCTTAAAGTATTTTGCAGAGTTGGACTCTTTTTGTCGACATAAGCATCATAAGATATCATTTGGAGCAACCCAAAAGCCTCAAAACCAAACCAAAACAAAGCCCTCTTGTTGTTGGTGATATCAGCATTGTAATTCATCTGAAAATTTTTGCCTTATGAACTTAAGATGTTTCTGTTTAGATTATTCCAATAATGTAGCATTTGTCTACCTAGAAAATATATTTTCTCTCTTAGCAACTCCTGTATTACTTAATTTTCAAAATCCTTTTAGCAATTACTCCTTCTCATAGTGTTCCCTTTTCCTTGTGTTCTCATCTTGTTTTGCTATAAAAATTGTCCCTTGATAAATACTATAAACCCACGATAATGCCTTTCCTACTTTATACTTAATTTGAACAAAAAAAAATATCCTGTGCTATACATCCTAAAGGTAGACTGATAGCAAATTTTATGCATTATTTTAATAGAATTCTGGCCTCTAAATATAACCCCCAAATCTCAATTATTTAAGGCAGATTCATTCTCCTAAACAATGAAACCTTCATGTCTCCCATTGGCCCATGCTCATAAAAATATCCTTCAATTACTGCTTTTCTTCTCTCGTCCATGTTGCTCACTTTGTAGTTGATAATACTGCAAATCAAATAGCAGTCAGAATAATGAGCTGCCGCCAGTTGGAGTCATAGTTGGTGCTACATATTGTCAAAGACTGTTCATACTAATCAACTAATAATGGCATTGCTGCTTCCATCCTGCTAAACAAAATTCTAACACAATTACTACTAATAACCTCTGGAACCTTTGCGTGCTTAAGGAGACTGTTTCAGAGATTATCTGGAGACCTATCAGAGAATAAGCCAGGGAAGACAGAATCTACCAGATGGAGATTACTCTTTAGTAATTAACTAGACATGGCTCCTTTGGGTCCATAACATTTTCTAACATCGTGAGGTATTTCCTTTAGCATATTGATGTGTCTGTATTAATATATTAGATTGTGAGCAGCTAGGAGGTAGTGTTAAATATTAAACATTTCATACATGAATTATATTATTAATATCCTTTCTTTGGTTTTTAAAATAGGTGTGCTAAAATGACACTCAATAAATAAATTTAGAGACATTAATATTAAAGGAGAACCAATGAATTCAGACTCATGGCAAAACGTGTATTTGTTCATTTCTCAAGGGAGACATGGCTTCATGATTATTAATATAGTAGTTAAAGATTTACTTTGAAATGGAAAAGCTGAAAATACCTTAAGTAGAGTTAGACAATAAGACATCCTTTCAAAGCGTTGGAATTCACCACCTTAGGGAGCTGTTCTCTTCCCATGTGGGTACCAGGCTTCTCAGAGGTGCAGGATTAGATGACTAATGAGCTGTGACATCCTCTGTGACACAGACATTGTACATCTCGTTTTAGGAAACATTTAAAATGAGAGAGAGGAACTCTCTTAGAGGTGGTGAAAGTTTCACTGGGTTAAAGAAGCCATTTCTCCATTTGTCACTGTTAGAATTTGTGGTGAAAAGCATAAAAACACATTTAGGTTGGAGCTGAATGATTTCAGACAGGCTGACAGACAGCTGCGTTTTGCTGGTTTTGAAATGCAGATTTGGTGTTGATACAATGTGGTGTCATTATTTCAAGCCTTGTAAAGCATTTTATCTAGGTGATAGCTGGTTACCTCAAGGTTATTTCATTAATAGCTCAAGGTGAGTGCTTTAATAATGCTTGAAGTTATACATTGCCAATTAACCCTTTAATACTGGCAAAGAATTTGCAATACCCTAATCACAATTACTTGGAATATTTTACAGGACTTGCTAACTTAACTGTCAGAACTACCCCTCAAAAGGAAAATTTAGATTCAAGTAAATTTTCTCCAAGGAAAATCATATTAAAGATGGTAGTAAGATGTCTGTAAGTTACCTGTTGCACCAAAGGCATTTATGGAAGATCTACTGCACCCCAGAAAATGGTGCTAATCATCACATTTACATATTTGCAGGGAACTTCAAAGGAGATAATATCTTCTGAACAGAGTAGAATGTGAGCCTTGGCAATCTTATGTGGCGTGCTATAGGACCTTGCAACTAGGTGTATGGTCCTTGTTCTAACAGCATAAGTATCACTGGGAGCTTGTTAGAAATGTAGAATCTTAGATACCCCCAAACCTGCTGGGTTAGAAGCTGCATTTTAACAAAATTTCCAAGAGACTGGTATGTACCCAGGTTTGACAATAACACTCCTGGGACACATAGCTAATTAAGTGGTGGAACCTGCTTCCAAATCCAAGTTTGTTTAGCAACATACTCAGTAAATAAGTCATACTCAGTAAATAAGTCATGTTATTTGTTTTCACATGTTACTATTATTTTGTTTACTTTACTTTTAAAAATTTGTTCTTCAATGAAGCCTGATTGTGGCAGGCCAGGTCTCATTAACAGCTGAACAGGTAGGCCTCCATGACAACCGTTTCAGCACTGAGTAGTTAGGTTAAATATTAAAAGCTGAAAGAACCAGTGCCCTTATACAAAAGCTGGAATGTAACAAACGCTCATGAATAGTCTTGCCTAGGCCTTTCTTGAGCGTCAAAGCATGACAAGAAAATGAAGAAATTCTTAACAGGACCCATTTAGGATTAAAGAAGTTTTATTGGTGGTCTGAAGAAACTCCCAGACCTCCACAAACAAGTTTTACTGGGGTTCAAAAGGAACTCCCCAGACCTTCATGATTTGGCAGGAGACAAGATAAGGGTAATCACTCCCCGCACCTGAATCCATCTAGATTAAGTAAATGTACTGTATTAGTCCGTGTTGGTACTGCTGATAAAGACTTGCCCGAGACTCGGAAGAAAAAGAGGTTTAATTGGACTTTTAAATGTCTTTGAATTCCACATGGCTCGGGAGGTCTCAGAATCATAGTGGGAGGCAAAAGGCACTTGTTACTTAGTGGCAGCAAGAGAAAATGAGGAAGAAGCAAAAGCAGAAACCTGATAAAAACCCATCAGATGTGGTGAGACTTATTAACTATCATGAGAACAGCATGAGAAAGACTGGCCCCATGATTCAATTACCTTGCCCGGGTCCCTCCTGCAACATGTAGGAATTCTGGGAGATACAATTCAGGTTGAGATTTGGATGGGTACACAGGCAAACCATATCATTTACTGAGGCTCCAGAGGAAGGTCTTCAGGACTCAGACCTTAGCTATAGGTTAGAAGAAGTTAGTAACTTATGTCTTTAGACGAATGCACACTTACACATAGATATACAGCTTAGAAGGTATATAATTTCTGGAAAACTTTGTAATTTTGTGTTGGTCTGGTGATATTTCCCCAGTGTTCTCCCTGTACCTAATTACAGGACCAAATTCTCTTCTTTCCCAGTTTGTCTGCATCTTGTTATTGGGCCATGAGAATAAGCAGCCCAGCCCTCAGTTTGGTCCAGGAACGTGATCGGGAATTCAATGAAGCAGTTAATGCAAGGTCAAGAAAACTTCAAAGTCACGTCTTTTAGAGTCCTTTTTTTTTGTCCACCACTAAGGGTTGATGCTACTGATATCTCGTCAATGAAAAAGAATTAGACTTAGGAACTAGAGGTTTAAAGTACAAGTTTAGAGGTTTATTCTACTAAGTTATTTGCACATTCATAACATTGGATGTGTAGGTGTCATTCTGTGGAGCAGGGACATGATCATAAACACAAATAAATAAAATACTAGCTTTAATATTGTAATGCATTGTTTTATGGACTACAGAAGGTAATTTGCAGTTAAACCCTTGAAAAATTTCTGACAATTCAACAGAGCTTACTGTGTGCTTCATGTGTTTTACTACCAGTTACAGTATCTTTTTTCCTTTGTCCCCCTTTTTCATCTTCCTTCTCTCTCCCATTCTGATTTGTTTAAAAATTTGAGAAGCATTCTCCTTACCTATTTACATACTGGCCCTAAGAATTTAGGGGCTGTTAAAAGTCAGGCCTGAAGATGTTATACATTTTTAAATTGTGGGTTTTCCTTAAAAAAAATGTGCATAAAACTAATGAAACACTGTATTTAAAAAATGTTATGTTTGGAAAATCTTATTAGTTACAGATAAATGTGAATTTAAAAATATATGGGCAGTATTATTCTCAGTATTCTAATTATTTGACTCGAAATACACTTCAACATAAAATTTATCTTTTTAGTGGAATAAATACTCTCAACTTGTTATCTTAGGTTACAGCCCAAACATGATTGAGTGCTGTATCAGTACAGTCAGTACAGTTTTTTCTGTGTTTTTTTAAATAAAAACACAACTCAGCTTTATTCAGCTAAAAGTTTATACTTTTTTTTTTTTTTTTTTTTTTTGAAGCGGAGTCTTGCTCTGTCACCCGGGCTGGAGTGCAGTGGCCGGATCTCAGCTCACTGCAAGCTCCGCCTCCCGGGTTCACGCCATTCTCCTGCCTCAGCCTCCGGAGTAGCTGGGACTACAGGCGCCCGCCACCTCACCCGGATAGTTTTTGGTATTTTTAGTAGAGACAGGGTTTCACCATGTTAGCCAGGATGGTCTCGATCTCCTGACCTCGTGATCCGTCCGTCTCAGCCTCCCAAAGTGCTGGGATTACAGGCTTGAGCCACCGCGCCCGGCCAAGTTTATACTTTTTTATGATGTCGTGTATAATTCTACTAAATTCTACTATCTCAATAATTCTTTTTTTTTTTTTTTTTTTTTTTTTTTTTTTGAAGCGGAGTCTTGCTCTGTCACCCGGGCTGGAGTGCAGTGGCCGGATCTCAGCTCACTGCAAGCTCCGCCTCCCGGGTTCACGCCATTCTCCTGCCTCAGCCTCCGGAGTAGCTGGGACTACAGGCGCCCGCCACCTCGCCCGGATAGTTTTTGGTATTTTTAGTAGAGACAGGGTTTCACCATGTTAGCCAGGATGGTCTCGATCTCCTGACCTCGTGATCCGCCCGTCTCGGCCTCCCAAAGTGCTGGGATTACAGGCATGAGCCACTGCGCCCGGCCTATCTCAATAATTCTAAGAACTGATAATTTTTATATATAAAACTACATTGGGATTCCATCTAGATTCAGAATGAAAAACTCTGACCCATCACAAACTTGAACCCAGAGTGTGTCTGATACTTTTGCTCTCCTCCTCTGTAAGAGCCTCCTGCTTTTGATCAGGCTCTCTGAAGCCCTCTCATTCTCTCAGGCCCACCTCAAACTCACCTTCTACTTTTCTTTCTTGCTAAAACTCTACCTCAGATAGGTACTTCTTTGCATTTTCTTTCCTTATCACTCACTCACTCCTTCTGCCACATTTGATTACAGTTAGATGTTATCCAGTTGTATCTCATCTTTTCCAAAGAAGGGACTAAATCCCTTCAGAGCAGAAACATCATATTTTTTTTGGTCACTCAGAGTTTTGTATATGGGGCTGGAGACTCAGAACACTGACATATTTATTGAAAAAGTATGTCCACAGGCATAAGAGGTGCTTATAACACATGAAATAAAATTATTTCATGCTGTATCTTTTCAGAAAACAGTTGCATCTTTCTTCTATCCTTTGTTGGACACTTTGAGAGAACATCTATTAAAATGATTATTAATTGCTTGGAGATACTGGAAAGATGTCTCAGTCATGTAGTATAGAGAAGAGGATTAGAATTATGGCTTTGCTTCTAACTAGCTCTGTGATTTGAGCAAGTTTTTTTTAACATCTCTTACTCTCAAAATGCATTAAATATCATAGTAAAAATGCCAATCATTTTATATGGATTTTTTTGGGTGGTAGATGAAAAACTAGTAAAAATTACTTAGTAATGCCTTGTGAAAAGCAAATACTCATTATTTGTTGTCAAGCAGTGTGAAGGCAGTATCTCTATTCAAATCCAGTGAGTATTGCAAAATATATCTTCATCATAGGTGAAATGTCCAAGTAAGCTAGGAAAAACATAGTAGATACTATTTGTTATTACGAATTAGACACAGTGTTAGATAATTTAAATAATTCTTGAAACTTTTTTAAAAAATGTTTGAACCTTTGTAGCAACATTACAAAGTTTTAATAGTTAACTTTACAGATGAGGCATTGAGAGTTTCCATAACTTGCTCAAGGCTATAAACATAATATAATTAATCAAGCAAGACTTACGGAGTTTAAACATAAAAGCAATTTTATTTCTATTTCCTATTGTCCCTTTAAACCATCTAAGTGGATGCAGTTCTTCCATTGCCCCTGGACAGCAACAAGATTATTTGGACACTGGTAAGTAGTAGACAGTCCAGGTGAATTGGCTTCAAAGACAGTTTCGTTTATTAATTAAAACTGCCTACTCCCATATAATCATCAAAGCTTCCAATTTGATGGAAGGTAAAGCTTATTTCTGCATCCTCTGGCTAGAGCCAGTTGCCTCAGAAAAGGGCTATGGTCTGCTTTATCCCTCTTGTTCACTTTTTCCACTGTGTAGCTATAGCTTTGTACTCCTACAAGGTAGTGCTCTATTCTGGAGGTTGCTTGATCCTTCTTCAGCCCTAAGAAAGCCAGTCATTTAACTCATTATTAGCTCTGTCAACCCTAGGTTTTTCAAACTTAATCCTAGTGCATTGGCAGCTCTCCTTTATACTGCCATCGAAGTTCCTACCTAGCTCATTCCTTATGCTGAAGATTTCCTAGGCAGGAGCAAGATACCAATTTAGTGTATCTTATAAACACTTGGGACACACATCAAACCTCTGAATGGTGCTGTTGAATAGTCTCTCACTAGGCTTAAGGTGAAAAATTGGTCTCAACCCAATCTTCTCTCTCTCTCTCTCTCTCTCTCTGTGTGTGTGTGTGTGTGTGTGTGTGTCTGTGTGTCTGTGATGGGAGTGGCATGAGGAAGAGGTGTTAAGAGCATATTGGTAACCTTATCTAAAATTACCCTCATAAGAATCCCCCATACATAATCAACCCCTCCACCCCACCCAATCTACAACATCGCAATGCTTCTATAATCTTGATGTAATTGTACTGTTGAAAAGTTAGTAAACTATTTTAGGCTAAGTCTTTGAGAAATTTATATATGGTTGATCACTTTCTTTGAAATGTAAAATTTAAGATATGGAGTTTGAATTGAACTCACGTCTATCTGTGGCCATCTGCCTTCCACTTTATAGAAGAAATTAGGTCAAAGGATAGTTTGAGTCAATTACTCAGTTTAGGTTCAGAAGTATTTCAGAGTGATTTCTGAAATACGTGTATTATTCAGCCAGTTAGAGGAGGCAGCAATGATTCTTTTTATGTGTCTCTTTTGGTCAAATCCAATTATACTTTCTTGTTTTCAGGCTCATTATATAACTAGAAACAATGCTTTCTTTAAAGAGATGAAAAACAGAAATTGCAAAAATGGAGTCCCCAAACACATGATTTCAGAAGTATAAGAACTTCAAAATAACAAAAGTCACAACGCTTCTAAATTAGACAATGATACAGGAAAATTGGCTGCATTCCTGAGAAAGTGACATATGGATGAATCTGCAGCTGTGGCTGAAAAAAAACAGAGAAAAAAAGTGAAAGAAAATAGACAACAATACATTTAGGATAGATTTTTAAACTGTTCAAGGAAACATTTCTTCTCTTCTTATGAAATCTAATATGGCAGATGCCAGAAGACATTAAGAATAAGGATGAGGAATTATATTAGAACTCCTGAAAGCTGCCAATTTACAAAGACAGCAGGTGAAAGGATGGATAATGGAAATAAAGTATTTTGGAATATGAGGAAGAAAAAATGTGGTACTTTTGTACACTTATGTGCAATTGAGAACAAAGAGTGGCACCATTTGAACTGCAAAATTTTGGAGAGTTTGATCACCATTTAGTCCAGCATACTCTTCAATATGTTTTCCTTTGGCATGCTTATGACATTCACTGTCTGGAAATAAGCAAATGAAAAAAGCTTCATTTAAGTTTCTGTTATAATTTTAGAATCATTAATTGAATATTTCTTTAATATCTATTTTTCTTCTTATTCCTTTTTCTCATCTTTATTTTAATTGTTAAGAAAGATATATGTAAGGGAGATATATACATAGATTTCATATCCAGGATCACATTTTTAAAATATTTACATGAGAATAACTTTCTATTTTTACAGTTAAATCCTTTACATTGTTCCTTGAAAATACAAAATTCCAATTCATTCAGAAGATACTTGTGATTCAAAAGCTGTGTTAGGTAGTAAGGAAACAGGATCAATATTATCACTGCCCTCAATGGATACAACATTTAATACACTTACAAAATGGAATGTCTTTTTCCCTCAATCCATTATCATCATGTATATTCTATATTTTATTTAAAGAATGTTGAATGACCATCTTATTTAAAACATTTGTATTGAAGTAGTTATTAGAGTACCTACCCATAGCAAATATTCAGTAAATGCTAACAATTATTATAATTGCCAATAGATAATACATTTCCTACAAGTGGCATCTGTTGTGGAAGAAAAGAGATATCTAATAATTGTAACACTACAGACAATAAATATATAGGATCAAGTCTAGATTATCTACATTTTTTCCCTCAAGGATAGGTGTTCTGCTCATATTTTTAATATGTTTACCATAGTGCTTATCTTGCAGACTTATCATGCTTTATTACCACATAATTAAAATTTCATCTACTCCGCATGGCATTTATTAAGCAATTGCAATTATAGGCATTTCTTTCTTGGCATCAGTATTCTGTTCTTAAAAATCAGTCAAAATGAAAACTAGAATGTATTTCCCATAATTTGTTATTGCTTAACTAAATCAGAAAAATCAGAGAGAAATTAAGAACAAATACAATAAACAGAAAGCAGTTAACAAACATGGTAGATGTTAATTTGTGTGAATTACTGAAAGAACCAATTAAAAGACAGAATATTATACGGAATAAAAAACAGACCCAACTATATGCCATCTATAGAACACCATATTAAGCTTAAAGAGTAAAACAGGTTAAAAACCTACGAAAGATATGCCATGCTGACCCTAATCAAAAGAAATTTAGTATACCTGTTGGGGGAACCAGCCCCCAAAATTTCAACATAGGTTCTTTTCTATTTTCCCTATGTGTTGGCTGGTCTGAGATATAAAGAGAAAGATTACAAAAGAGAGAAATTGTAAAGCTGAGTGTCTGGGGGAGACATCACATGTTGGCAGGTTCTGTGATGCCCCCTGAGCTGTAAAACCAGCAGGTTTTTATTAGCAATTTTCAAAGGGGAGAGAGTGTACAAATAGGGTGTGGGTCACAGATACCCCATGCTTCAAGGGCAACAAAATATCTCAAGGCAAATGGACAGGGCAAGGTCACAAGGCCAGGGTGAAACTAGAATTACTGATGAGGTTCCCAGTCCCACTGCGCATGCATTGTCATTGATAAACATCAGGAAACAGGGTTTAAGAGCAGACAACCCATCTGACTAAAATTTACTTAGGCAGAAATTTCCTAATCCTAACAAGTCTGAGGGTGCTGCAGATTAGGGCGTGTTTCATCCCTATCTACAACTGCATAAGGCAGACACTCCCAGAGCAGCCATTTTAGAGGCCCCCCTGGGAATGCATTCTTTCCCCAGGGCTGTTAATTATTAATATTTCTTACAGGGGAAAGAATTCAATGATATTTCTCTTACCCATTTTCAGCAATGAGAGAAATATGGCTCTGTCCTGCCTTGCTCCCCAGAAGCCAAGCAGATGCTGGTGCTATGCTTCTGTATAGCCTGTGGAAACATGAGCCAATTAAATTGTATCTAGGAAGTAACTAGGAAATATCTAGGAAGTAACTAACTTGTATCTAGAAAGTAACTAAATTGCTTTTGGTTTTACAGTCTTATAGGCAGACAAGGGACTTGCCTTGTCCCACATGAGATGTTGGACTGTGGACTTTTGAGTTAATGCTGAAATGAGTTAAGACTTTGGGGGACTGTTGGGAAGGCATGACTGATTTCGAAATGTGAGGACATGAGACTTGGGAGGGGCCAGGGGCAGAATGATATGGTTTGGCTGCCCAAATCTCATCTTGAATTTCCACCTCTTGTGGGAAGGACCTGGTGGGAGGTAATTGAATCATGGGGGCTGGTCTTTCCCGTGCTGTTCTCATGATAGTGAATAAGTGTCATGAGATCTGATGGTATCATAAGGAGGGGTTTCCCTGCTAAACCTCTGTCTTTGCCTGCTGCCATCCACTCAAGATGTGACTTGCTCCTCCTTGCCTTCCACATGATTTTGAGACTTCCCTAGCCACATGGAGCTGTAAGTCCAATTAAACCTCTTTTTTTTTTTAGTGTAAATTGCCCATTCTCAGGTATGTCTTTATCAGCAGTGTGAAAATGGACTAATATACAAGGACATTAAAATGATAATATATAAACACTTTGAATATATTTTTCCATGTGTTTGATGACTTACATGAAATAGACCAATTTCTTGAAAGGCACAAACAGCCAGCTCTCACAGGAGAAATAGATAATATAAATAAGACTATAAATATTAAGGACTTTCATCAGTAACAATTTACCAATGTCAGTTTATTAGTTATGACAAAGGTATTATAGTAATGTGAGGAGTTAATAATAAGAGAAATTGGGTGTGAGGTAAATGGAAGCTCTGGGGATTATCTTTGCAACTTTTCTGTAAACCTAAAACTGTTCTAAAATAAAACAGTTATTAGAAATATCAAATACAAATGACAAAGGAAAATCAAGGGGTCAGGATTCTTGTGTTCTAAATTATATTAAGACTTGGTTTAGGTCCATAGTAGAAACTGGAACAGTTTTTATATCCTACACTTATCCTATTCATATATTAAACTGTATGATATTTTTAAAGTGCTTGCCTTAATTTTTTCACACTTCACTTAAAATTTTAAAACCATCCCAATAGTTTAAGAAGATACAAGTAAGCCATAAAATTCAAAAAAATTGATTAAATATATTTTACTACATCACAAAATTTTACTTACCCTAAGAAATATCATTTTCAAAATAGTTGAATTAAATCGCACAACCTGTGTAATTCTAAGCTACCGAACTTGAGAATCCTTGCAAGCATTTTTAAGTGGGGCAGATTGGCTCTAGCATTGTTCCATAAGCTTTTCCATTCCTTTTCCCACATTGATCATTTCTTGATTTCCAGAACCACTTGATGCTACAACCAAATCAACCCTCCTGTCCCCATTTCCTTCTCAATCTCTTTTGCCCTCTTCTCTTTCTATAATGACATCATGGACATTTATGTTTTCAAGGCTTTACAAGAAGTCAAAACCTCAAAGCAGCCAAGTACAAAAACATGTGAAGTAAGCAAGTCTTCAGGGACTGTGACAGCAGAGACTGGTACAATTAGAAAGGGCTCCAAGTCCTAACAAAAGGGAACAAACCTTTATTCAGTGCCAGCCAATTATTTCCCTCCTGGGATGTGGACCTGAAATGGAGACCCTTTTCAAGAGAAGCTGGATATCAGTTTTTCAAGTGAAGTTGGATATCAGTATTTCTTAGGTGAAATCTCTTGAAATTTTAATGTTGGCAACCAATAACTGCATGCTGATTTGGCAAATGATCTCCACATTTGACACCCAGCTCTTCACCATATTCCTAAAGCAGTTTCAATCATTTCCTGTAGCTCCAAGGTGATGATTCTCAAATGCACATCTCCTGCCAAGACCTCTTTCAAGATTTACATGCCTATATGTCTAATTGCTAGGTACATATTTTCAAATTTACACTTAAACTCTATGCTCCAATTGTGTGGTATAGGTTACAGTTTTTGTTTTGTTTTCAACACATCAATATTTTTCATATTTATGCAACTTTATCAGCATTATTTATTCCACCTGAAATGTAAGTCCCACCTACTCTCCCTCGTTTTCTAATCAACACCTACTTTTCTTCCAAAATTAGCTCAAACACCGCTTTCTCTATGAAGAGTTTCCTTATCCCAGGAGTAAATTTTACCATTACCTTGTTTGTACTTAATGTAAAACCTCACCTCTACGACTGAACTTACATCATTTTTCCAGATGTGAATGGTTGATAAAGGTATGAAATTTATTCCTGGTCATGGACCCACAGACTTAACACACATGAGTTTATATATAAGCCTATGTCAATGAGCTCCATTGCTAAAATACTAAGTTAAATGTACCACTGTAAACTCCTCTTTAACCCTTTATTGTACTTTTTAAAAATACTTGTTTCATCCATTAGTTATAAATCCCTTGTGGCGGATAATTTTATGGGTCAATTTGACTGTGGTAAGGGATGATCAGATAGCCAGTAAAATACTATTTCTAGGTTTGTTCCTGAGGGTATTTCCAGAAGAGATTAGTATTTGAATCAATAGATGCTGTAAAGAAGATTGCCCTCACCACTGTGGATGTTGAAACTCAAAAGAAAAAAAAAAAGTGGAGGAATGGAGAATTTGCTCTCTCTGTTTGAGCTAGGACACCCATGTTCTCCTACTCTGGGATATTTGGACTCTTTTCTGATTCTCAGGCATTCAAACTTGGACTGAATTATGATACTAGTTTTCCTGGCTTTCCAGCTTGCATGGAGCAGATCATGGAACTTCTCAGCTTCCATAATTGTGTGTGCTAATTCTCATAATAAATACATAAATAAATTTTGTTGATTCTGTTTCTCTGGAGAATAATCCTGACTACTGCTACATGCCTTGAGAGTAAAGGATCTGAATTCATCCTCTGTCCCCTGAGCCTGATAAAGTGCTGAATATATAATAAATGTTTACTGGTTGAATATATACGTGCATAAAGATTTTCTTTTCCTGGTACCACATTAAAGTTTGGGGATATGAAGACTGAAGAATCAAAATCAGCAATTTGAAAGAACATAACTTACATATATGTTACTGTATTTTTGTAGACCTTGTTTTCTCCTCCTTGTATCTTGTATATTGGTGGCTCTTTGTATTAAAAATAACTTCTACTCCTTCTTATTTACAGTTCCAAAAGCTCTATAAATACTATCAAATGTTCATTTTAGATACCAGGAAATAAAATTTTGACAGACTGATGCTAAGCCAAAGACTTTCCTTTCTAAAGACTTTCATGAAAAGACATAAGCCGATGCTTCTGTGACAGGAACTTATGCAGGTAATTTGCTCCTTTGACTCCGTACTAATTGGAGCTTTAGTTTCCAGCCAACAAAAAGAACTGCCTAATTAAGAAAACACCATTCAATTCATTACGGGTGTATATTCACTCAGAAATGGTATTTTGAACTTGCAGAAGGGGATAGAGGGAACGAAGGATAAAATACAACAAAGAGGTATTACTTGGATCCTATTCAACTGACTTTTAAAGATACTCATTAGCAATGCATTCAGATTTTAAAAGATCTGCTTAAAATGCTCCAAAACAATGGACAGTTCTCTCCTACCTCTCTCATTTACTACTTATCTCTTATGTAGTCAGAAGACTTGTTAGATAAATAATTATCAAGAAACCATATTGCTTGTGCTTGTACAGCTACAGTAATACCTTAGAAAACTGTGCAAAGTTATTTTTGAGCTCCCTCTTAAAAGCTTACCTCGTGTCTCATTATAAATTAGAAAATGAGGAAAATAATAAATGCTGTCAACAATTGTGTACTTATTTGGAAAACTACTAGCTCTTTACTAACATGTTTCATTTTTTAAAGGTCCTCCAAAGTTTATTGTGATTTAAAAACTAAATTAGACTTCCAGTTTTCATCCCAACATGTAAAGAACTTGGAAATCATCAGTCCCAACTTCTACAGAGGAAAAACCTGAAAATCAACAGTTGTTAGATCTATCGAAATACTGAGATTACAGGGCAAACTGCTGTCCTGAGAACTGGAGAGACAGATAGGCAGATACAGAGAATCACAGCTTAACTGGAGTAGAAGCCTAGAAGCAGAAGCGCACAGCTGCAGCTGGTAGGAACCCTTCAGCTATTATTGATGAATGTCTGGAGTTTCAGTGTGTACTACTTCAAATATAAGATAAAAACTCTGGCAACCTCAGTCTTAGAGGAATCCTCACACTTTCCTGAGTTTTACATCCAGGAGCTTCAACAAGTTCTTACTGTGAAGACTGGAGAAAAACTTCCCATGCTTCTGTCAAGGAGACAAGAAAATAAAGCATTTAAGATAATAAAATAAGTTTATATGAAACTGGGATCTAAAATTTTTTTCTAAATATAAAGCTATGAGAAAATAGATTTTAACACAAAATTCCTTATGCTTTTAAAAATGCCATAAATAGGATTTTAAAAGGGAGAAATATTTAGAACAAATATGATAAAGGGTTATTGTCTTAATAATCAACATTTACAGATCAATAGGCAAACATTGCAACCTCAATGGAATATGAATAAGATGTTTTTAAAGAAGAGTAGATACAAATGTTCAAGATAAAGTGAATTCATGTTTATTTATAAATAATGAAATAAATGAAAATTTAAACATAAATTAGTACTCTTTGCTCAGAAATTTAGTAGAGGTATAAAAGAATGATACCTACTGTTGGCAAAGATCAGGAGAAATAATCACCATTCATTGTTCTAAAAGATACTTTGGCAATATATTTCAAAAGCCTCCAAAATCTGCCAACCTATTGTCCCAAGAATTCTATTACTAGGAGCTTAACTTTAAAAGTAATCAAACAAATACATAAAAACACATTAAAAATTCATAGCACTATTTCTTATAATATTCACATTTTCGAAATACCTACATAATATAGGTTCATTTAAAAGAATCATAGATATTCATAAACTAAAATGTTATGCAGCCAGTAAGAAATAGATGTTTCAGTTATGTGAAACTTTTTTTTTTTTTTATTATACTTTAAGTTGTGGGATACATGTGCAGAATATGCAGTTTTGTTACATAGGTATACACATGCCATGGTGGTTTGCTGCACTCATCAACCCATCATCTACATTACGTATTTCTCCTAATGCTATCCCTCCCCTAGGCCCCTAGCCCAGGCCCCATTGTGTGAAATTCCCCTCCCTGTGTCCATGTGTTCTGATTGTTCAACTGCCACTTATAAGTGAGAACATAGGGTGTTTGGTTTTCTGTTCTTGTGTTAGTTTGCTGAGAATTATGGTTTCCAGCTTCATCCATGTTCCTGCAAAGGACAGGAACTCATCCTTTTTTATGGCTGCATGGTATTCCATGGTGTATATGTAACACATATTCTTTATCCAATCTATCATTGATGGGCATTTGGGTTGGTTCCAAGTCTTTGCTATTGTAAACAGTGCCACAGTAAACATATGTGTACATGTGTCTTTGTAGTAGAATGATTTATAATCCTTTGGGTATATAGCCAGTAATGGGAATGCTGGGTCAAATGGTATTTCTGGTTCTAGATCCTTGGGGAATCGCCATACTGTCTTCCACAATGGTTGAACTAATTTACACTCCCATCAACAGTGTAAAAGCATTCCTATTTCTCCACATCCTCTACAGCATATGTTGTTTCCTGACATTTTAATGATCACCATTCCAACTGGCATGAGATGGTATCTCATGGTGGTTTTGATTTGCATTTCTCTAATGACCAGTGATGACCATTTATCATGTTTGTTGGCTGCATAAGTGTCCTTTTTTGAGAAGTGTCAGTTCATATCCTTTGCCCACTTTTTGATGGGGTTGTTTTTTTCTTGTAAATTTAAGTTCTTCATGGATCGTGGATATTAGCCCTTTATTAGATGGATAGATTGCAAACATTTTCTCCCATTTCGTACGTTGCCTATTCACTCTAATGATAGTTTCTTTTGCTGTGCAGAAGCTCTTTAGTTTAATTAGATCCCATTTGTCAATTTTGCCTTTTGTTGCCATTGCTTTTGGTGTTTTAGTCATGAAGTCTTTGCCCATGCCTATGTCTCGAATGGTATTGCCTAAGTTTTTTCTAGGGTTTTTATGGTTTTAGGTCTTATGTTTAAGTCTTTAATCCATCTTGAGTTAATTTTTGTATAAGGTGTAAGGAAGGGGTCCAGATT